>NC_056735.1:73686687-73694187 GCF_019279795.1 Protopterus annectens | reverse complement strand
AGATTCCTGTCCCAGAGACTTCCAATGCTTTGGAACAAGATCCCAATCTACATTAGGCAGAGCTCCTCGCTAACACTCTTCAAAAGAAATCTTGACGAGTGGATGGGAAACAAAGTTTACCTCGATGATCACTTCAGTGCCTCTGCTTAACAGAGGCACAGGGAACTAATCTAAGGGGGTGGCGAAACCAACACATTCTGGCTAGGCTTATAAATGCCTTCGGGCAGATAGTCTAGTACCTACCTATGAACCTATGAACCTAAGAGGCCCACATAGATGGGAGCAAATGTGGTGCCCATGGCTGTGCCTTTAACTTGCAGGTAGCATTCCCCACAGAAATAAAACACATAATGGTCTAACACCAAGTGTACCAAAGTAATGAGGAATTCTATATGTTCAGATGAATATACACCATATTCTGTCAACCAAAATCTCAAGGCCCTAATGCCTCCAGCATGTGAAATGTTCGTGTATAAGGACTGAACGTCCAAAGTACAAAGGGAGGATCCACGGGCAACTTGTAACTCATTAAATATAAAAGCTCACTAGAGTCTTTCAATCTAGCCATAATTAATTTAAGCAATGATTTCAACTGATGTTCTAAGTATACTGACAAAGGTTAAGTCAAAGTATCGTCCAAGTGGAGAATCAACTGTTTTATGTATTTTGGGTAATATATAGAACCTCTGAGATTTAGGATCATCCACTATCAGTTGTTTACACAAAGAAATGTAATATATATCCATCATTTCTTGTTTTCTGGAGAAACCCATCAATTTTTCTCTTGAAATCCATAGTAGGATCCAGAGGTCCATAGTAGGATCCAGAGGCAGTTTGAAATAAAACATGCCATCAGTTAATTGCCTCAGTAGCTATCATCCAAAACACATGATTAGAAATATACCTAAGTCACAGTTTCAAAGATTAAGGTATATCTGTAGTGAAGATACGGGATTTGAAGCAGAGGCAGAAAAAAATGAGTAACAGATTTATCAGAAGAGGTTACAATCCATTTAGTGTAAAAAAGGAACAAACATGGGTATTAAATAATGGAAGGGAACCAGCTTTAAAAGATACAGTTATGGGTGCAAATAGTTGTTTTAAAAATAAGAGGTCAAAAATCAGGTTTATTACTAATTATGGTATGAACACTTTCAAAATCAAAGAAATTATTGATAAACATTGGGATGTATTGAAATCGGATGCTTTTTTTGACCAATGCCTGGAAAATAATTGTTCATATAGTTACAGATGATGAAGAAACATCGGGGGGTCACTGTCATGGTTTAAGAAAATTGATTGGTCTAAAGATGAATCTTATAGTGAGAGTGTTAAGGGATGTAACAGTTGTGGTAATTGTGTCTATTGCAGGGTAGTGTCAAAAGCTAAATTGTTAACTTTGATTAATACACCAAGGGTTTTTGAGATTAGACATTTAATAACTTGTTGTACTGAATGGGTGGTCTATATGGCCATCTGTCAGTATGGGGCTTTCTATACAGGACAAACCTCCAGGCCCTTTAAGAGCAGAATAGCAGTACATTTGAATGATATAAGTTGCAAACGTCACAGAAGTGCACTTTATAAATTTAAACTTGAACATCTGTCTGCACAATTCCTGGTTGTTGGAATTGATGTAGTAAAGGGCAGGAGGTTGTCTGATTTAAGCAAACATGAACTTTTGGATAAAAAGGAAAGAACGCGGATGGTAAACTTTGGTTCCTTGTATAAACCTGGTTTAAATGATCATTGGTAAAGTAGACGTGTTTAATGCTTTTGTAATGTTTGTTCATATCCATTAGGTTTTCATGCTTAATATGTTATGGTCACTAATGTATATGATGTGACTTCATCTCAATGTTCTGTTTTTTTAAAACATAGATTAATTTATAGGTTAAACTATATAAGGGCTAAGGGTTAGGGTTACTTTTTATACCCTTATTTAAGTGTTTTTGGTCCTTTACTTGCCTAATCGAGTTATATGGCTTTGTGAAGTGAAGTTGATTTGCGAGTACTGGATTTTGTGGGACTGTGTTTTAAGGTTTTGTCTGAGCACCGTTTTGAGTTGTGTGCAACTGCATTGGTATTTTGGGTGTGTGTGTGTATGTATATATATATATATATATATATATATATATATATATATATATATACAAATATATATATATGTTTGTGTGTGTGTGTGTGTGTATATATATATATATATATATATATATATATATATATATATATATATATATATACACACACACACACACACACACACACACACACACACATATATATATATATATATATATATATATATATATATATATATATATATGGATTCACTTAAAAAGCTCGAAATACTGAAATGTCGAATTTCAGTATCTCGAGCTCAAGAAGTTGAATCCACAAAACAACGAAAACTGAAAACTGCGAAATTCAAAACCTCGAATACCGGAGGTTTTGAATTTCGCGGTTTTACTACATACACACACCATCCACCACACAAACACATAATCACTCTACTCATGAAAGCAGGTGGGCAAGTCCCCCTGCACCCCCCATGTGGTGGGATGCACCCCCACACCCCCCTACTTAAATATTCTCACTCCGAGGTCGCACTACATACAAACACACACAAAACACCACCACACAAGCTACTTTCTCTTCGCACGCACACATCACAGCAACAAAACACACTGACAAACACCACATGGAAATCTGACGTCTGGACAGTCTCCCAAAGCCTACTGTTTCTTTAGGGTATGCTGAATGTCACCCATACATTCCTCATGTAGCATAAGGAATAAATTTGATGTTTAGGTGTACCATCTTCAGAACTTCTTTGCCACCAGTCTGAACGCTGTTTCTAACTATTGGTCTATTTGCCTTTGTCCGTTTTCTGTCATTTTTACTGCAATTTTATATTTCAGTGATTACTCCTGTTTGCTGGAGTCCTCGCCATTGCAGATAAGTACCCATTTGGGGTTTTGTTCTTTTTCTTGAATTTGTTGTGCTGTTTGGGGTTAATGTCATCCATAGAAAGGGTAAATGGCAGTGTGGGAGACAGATTCCCCATAAAGACTGCCACAATAAGTGCCTTTTTTGCCTAGGAGCGTCTCACAACCATATGTCTTGTTCGATTTGTCAGGTGTTCGTGCCAAAACCCTTCGTAGTCGGCCTTCTTCCCTTTCATTGTATCTATAGAACCAGCATCTTAAGCTTCTTGCTAAAGATACAATGGAAGGAACTTCCTGCCCTGAGGATCAGCCATCAGGGAAGAAGAAGTTGAAAAAGGTAAGACTAGAATCTTCTGCTGTCCAGCCTTTGCTGGTTATTTCTAATGAGGTTGTTGCAAACCCAGAGGGTCACCTGGCTGTTTTGTCAGATTTCTCTGCTGTGACCGGGTTGGATGCCGGTGAGGATCTGACAGGCAGCATGTCTGACAAGGCTTTGCAAGTGCATGTGTCCGTTTTGGATGTTCAGGGGGAACCATGGTTGAGTGGTCAAGAGGGGTTGCGCGGATTCTTCTTAGGGAAGAAGTTCCTACTATGGTTGTCGAATGCTGTCTTGAGTCAGAGCCTTCTCAGTTTTCTAGGGTGGATGTTCCCTTAAAAAAGAAACAGAAAACTAAACATGTTTCTTCTGCTCCTAGGGATCCACAAAGGGAGTGGTAGGCCTTTACTCAGGGGTTATTTAATGCTTTACTGTCATTAAGGCCTCCTCAAAGGGTTTCAGTTCCTGATCCTTTTAAGTCCTCTTCTTCTCTTAAATGGCCCAGAGAACTGAATTCTTCTGAGGAAGAGTTGGATTTTGATGAAGAATCCCTTACTTATTCTACTCAGATTCCTTCTCCTTTGGACTTTGGGTCAGAGGAGGAGGAATTTAATAGTCCAGATACTCCTTCTGAGGAAATTTCCTTTGGGGACACAATCTCCAGGATGATGGAATTTTTTAAATGGGATTGTGCTCAGGTCTCTGATATCCATAAGAGGTCTTATGAGTTACTGCTGGTGGAGTCTCCCAAACCTGTGGTCATTCTTCCTGTTTTGGCTGCTTTACTGGATGTTTTTTTCTAATTCCACTAAAGTGCCTGATTCTCTGCCCCCTTGCTCCTAAGAAGTCTGATAGGTTTTATAGGGTGCCTAAGGAGTGTTCCTTTTTTTTCAAATGTCCTGCTGCTGGCCCCTCTATAGTGTCTTTAGCCTGTGATAAGCAATCTCAGTTGCTTACTTCTTCCAAGTTACTGCCTTCTGACAAGGACAGCAGAACCATGGACAGGCTGGGTAAGAAGGTTTATACTTCTGCTACCCTAGCTTTTAGGGCTATTAATTATCAGACCCATATATCTATGTATGTATTGGCTCTTCTTTCTCAGGCTTGTCAGATTTTTTCTGATCTTCCAGACGTTGAGATTAAATCCTCTGCTCTTTTCTTGCTGGGGACTTCCTCTCAAGTAGTTCATCATTTTGTCAAATGTAGTTATGATGCAGCAAATGCCTCTTCTAGGGCTGCTGCTTTTGCGTCAGTAATGAGGAGGTATTCTTGGCTTAGGCTTCAACCTTTACCTGATGATATTAAGGCTAAGTTGATGGATGTTCCTCTGGATTATAAAGTATTGTTTGGGGAAGCAGCTGCTGGTTTGTTTAAGTCTTTTCACGACAAGGGGAAGGCCTTACAGGAGCTTAAACGTGTTTGTTTCTCCTGTGCCTAAATTTCAGAGAAACTACCCTTCTAAGCCAGCCTTTGTTCACAAGCCATCTTGCCCTCCTGCTAAAGGTAAAAAGGGTGGTAAACAGACTCCTCCTGCTAAGGCCACTCAGACTGCAGGGATTCAGAAGCCTTCCTTTCCTGACAAACCAGGTGCTGTCTGACTATCCACCTGTTCTCAGCCACATTCCTTATTCTCTTTGCCTTTCTCTTTCTCTTCCTATTTGGCTTTGAATCACTCAGGATTCTTGGGTTCTGTCAATCATTCATCAGGGATACTTTATGGTGTGGATTTCCCATCCTCCTTTTATGGGCATTCCTTAGCCTTCTTGGGAACAACTTCCTTTTTTTCCAGAGATTCTTTGAAATCTCTTGTCTCAGGGTACTATTCAAGAGGTGCTTGTGTCCCAAAGGGGGAAGGGGTTTTATTCAAGAATGTTTGTAGTGCCCAGAAAAGAGGGTACTTGAAGACCATTATTAGACCTCTCTCATCCAAACACTTTTCTGAAAGTGCCTTCCTTTCAGATGTTGTCTTTTCAGACTATCTTTCCTCTCTTGCTCTCTCAGGCCTTTGCGATGTCTCTGAATCTCAAGGATTGTTTATCTCTATGTTTTGATCTATCCTTTTTTTCAGGAAGTTTTTGTGTTTCTCTATTGCTTCCTGGCATTTTCAATTCTGTGCTTTGCCCTTTTGCCTTTCTACTTCCCCAGGTAGATTTGCCAAATGCCTCACTCCTGTGATTGCTTTTTTGCAGGCTTCAAGGGATCCAAATATTTTCTTACTTGGATGGCATCAGGCAGCATCTCCGGAGATCCTTTTGCAAAGTCTTCATTTTACCGTTTTTCTTCTTCAGAGCCCGGGGTTCACGATAAACTTCAAAAAGTCTTCTCTGACTCCTTCTCATGATTATATCTTTTTGAGTGGCAGGATTCAGATGGTGGCAAGGCTGGCATCTTTGCCTCTTCCAAAGGCCTTAACTATCATTTCTTACTTTCATACTCTTCTTTTCCTGGCCTCCATTACAGCCAGGGATTCTCTGAGGCCTCTGAGTTTCATGGCTTCCACCATTCCAATGCTCTCTCTGACCAAACTCCACATGAGGAAGTTCCAGTGATTTCTGAAGTTGGTATGGCTTCAATGTTTGCATCCCCTAGACTTTACAGTTTCTCTTCTTCCTTCTCTTAAGAAGGAACTTTTCTGGTGGATTCAGCAGTTGTCTCTGAATCCAGGGCTTCTTTTTCATCCCCTTCTTCCCTTTCAGGATCTGTATACAGATACCTCAGATGTGGGATGGGGAGCAACATTTGGATGCCTGAAGGTAAAGGGGGTGTAGTCGCCTCATCAGCAGAAGGAGCACATCAATGTCAAGGAGATGAGAGCTCTTATGCTGGCTCTTCAAGTCTTTCATCCTCTTTCCTGTCTGGGGCCTATCAAGGTATTCACAGACAATACCACAGTTGTGTGGTATATCAACAAATGGGGGGATGGGGACAAGATCTTACCTTCTTTGCTGGTTGGCACTTCTGGTATGGGACCTGGCTATCAAGTATCAAGTGACTATGCAGTTTATATCCCTTCAGATCAGAATGTTGTGGCAGAGACTGTGAGAAGGCCCTTCACTCAATCCCATGAATGGATGCTTCACAGAGATGTGTTTCTGGACATTGTTCACCAGTGGAGTACTCCTCAAATAGATCTCTTTGCCTCCCCTCTGAACAGACAACTTCCTCTGTTTTGTGCCAGAGACCCAGGTCTTCTGGTATGGAAGATGGATGCCCTCTCATTCTCTTGGGAGGGGATTTTTTTATGCATTCCCTCCCATTCCTCTCATTCTAAGAGTCCTGTTCAAGATTCAACAGGATGCTCCCAAAATCTTGTTGGTGACTCCCTTTTGGCAGGGACAGTACTGGTTCCCGCTACTTATGCATCTAGCCAGGGGCAACCATCAAAAGTTACCTCAAGGAGTGGATTTACTCACACAAGACAAAGGATCTCTCATCCAACCCCCTGTCCATGCTTCAAATGACAGTGTGGGGGATAGGATTTTGATTCTTCATAGACACCTTTTTTCTGACGATGTGCTGCAAGTCCTGCAGGAGGCCAGGAAACCTATTTATTCAAATGGAAGAGGTTTTCTATTTTGTATCTGTCTTGTAACCTGGACCCACTTACTGTGGATGTTCCTTTGGTTCTCCCTTACTTGTGTGAGTTGCTCAATGCTGATTTGGCCTATTCTTCTATTAAGGCCCACTTATCAGCTCTTTCTGCTTGCCTGCCTTTAATTCCACCTTTAGCTTCTAGATTTGAGGCTAAGCAATTTCTTAAAGGCATCCTTAATATTAGAACTCCCAGGAAGTCTGTTCCTCCTCCCTGGAATCTTAATTTTGTTCTGGAGAAATTGACTCAGGCTCCTTTTCAGCCTACTTTTATAACTTCCTTGCAACATTGTTCTTGGAAGACAGTTCTTTTATTAGCTCTTACATCAGATGGGTGTCTGAGTTACAAGCCCTTATGACTTGTCCGCCCTTTTTGATATTCCTTGAACAGGGTGTCCTTGCATACTAATCCTTCTTTTTTGCCTATGGTGGTTAATGAGTTGTCACTTAATCGGGCTATTAATTTGCCTACTTTTTTCCCCTCTCTGCAGTCTGACAGTGAGAAGGTGCTGCATACTTTGGACATGCATAGACAACTCCGATTTTATTTGGATAAGACAAAAGCCATCAGAAAATCTGATCAGTTGTTTCTTTCCTTTCATCCTAGGTCTTTAGGATTAGCTGTTTTCAAGCAAACCACTTCTA
>NC_056735.1:73614187-73681687 GCF_019279795.1 Protopterus annectens | reverse complement strand
TGACCTGCCTTTGGCAGAACCATACTGGGCTGAGTCCAGTTTCTGAAGGTTTCCAATGTCATTGTTAATCATTTCAATGATAATTCTTTCCATGGTTTTGCAGTTCCCAGGATTCATTGATTGTCCACCCTTGTGTACAGTAATAAGCATTTCAGTCTTCCATTTGTGTGACACGAAGTGTTTGTGTGTGTGTGTGTGTGTGTGTGTGTGTGTGTGTGTGTGTGTGTGTGTGTGTGTGTGTGTGTGTGTGTGTGTGTGTGTGTGTGTTTGTAGACTATTGTTGAATAGTTACTTCAGTGGCCCTGATAGATCATATTTCTTGCTATTTAAGAGATATCCTGGGATATTTGTGGGGGCCCAATGAAGCTGTATTATTGGTCTTAGAGGACACATTTAAGACCTGCTTCCTATTGATAGAGGGGTTATGTTAGATGGTATGTCCTGGGGGATGGCTGGGAGAGAAAGGATGAGGTAAAGGTGAAGTTGGAGCTGAATTTGTCAGCCAGATTTTCTGTATGTTCCAGTTTCATCTATTTACAAGCAGTTCAGCAGACTGTTGTTCACTGCCTTTGAGCTAAAGAAGGCCATATGGTTGCCCTTAGTCTGGGATTTTATCTTTACCTCCAGATTTGCTTTGTATTACCATTTTTGTGAAATCACCTCCTTTCACTATTTAAATTTATTGACCATCCCACTGTATTACATAGTGCTAGAATACAAAGTGCCCACACCCTTCCAATTTATCTTGCTTTTTTAAAATTAGTGGTTCTCCACTCAGACAGCTAAAGCTTTAAATTACACCCTCTTTAATTTCTAACTTCTTAGTGCACACTGCAACCCTTAGGATATTATCCAATTTTCCATTTTACCTTTGCAATCTGTAACATCTAGTTCAAGATCACCAATTACTGAAGAGTCTACATTCTGCCTCTCAGTAGTCATCTTGGGATTAGTGGTCCTGTTTGGCTCCTGGTGAGAGAAGGAGCAGAGTGCATTGATTCCTGACTGTTTCTGATTGGGCAGTGAATGTCTGTGTTAGACCTTCCTGATTGTCTGGTTGCCATTCAAGTCATCTACCAAGAAAAGGCTACAAGTCTACAGACCCCTTCATCATCAGGGGAAATGCCTGTTGATCACCAAAGAACCTGTGGCCTGCTTCTCATCTTGGGATTGGTGCTACTATTTTGCTTTTGGTGAGAGAAGAAGCAAAGGAGTATTGTACCCCAGGAGAGTGTAACTGTGGTGAGATTAGTACTAGTAGTAGCCAATCAGTCAAATTCCTTCTTTTCACAGTAGCAGCTCATGCTATTGGACTGCAGGACTGCAGCCCCCCCCGCCAGTTGTAAAAAAAAAGAAAAAACAAAATAAAAAATAATTAGTGAGTCCCGGAACTCTGCACATTCATGCATACTCAGAACTCTGCACATGCTTACGTGCATGAATTCAAATCCGGACTGCTGTTTAACCAGTCAGGATTAGGAAAGAAGGCATCAGTCTACAGATGCCCCAGAAGTCTATGTGGTTACAACTGCATAGACTGGAAGGGGATAGGACTGCAACATTTGCAGACTGTGCATGCTCAGAACAGCAGGCTGGATTCAGCGCATCTGTGCTCAGTGTACAGAGCTTTGAAGTTTCTGGGACGTTTTGCAACAGGACAAAGCTAAGACTACAAATGGAGCTCTGGAACTTTGAAACAGGGCAAGTTGGATTGCATTGCAGCAGGATTTCAAACACCGGTACTGGTGTGTGTGTGTGAAATGCCCCAGTTAACTATAACTGGTGACTAGACAGAATAACACAGGCTCAAACCCTGTACCTTGGGAGTAGGTAGCAAGAGCCTGAATTCCCTACCCACCACCAATTATGAAAAGTGTTCAGATTTTGGCCTTATATTTTTGTTCTGTTCTGTTCCTCATAAAATATGTGTTTTTTCTGGATTTTGAATTCACTAAATAATAACAGACATTTGAATTACAAACTTCATATTCTTCAGAAAGTACATGGTAACACAAAATCTTTTATTCTAGCAATTTTCTAAGTTTATAAGATCAATACTTGAAATTTGTCCCTATTTTGGGGGTTGTATTCCCCCATTATTGGCTTTGTCCAGGTTTTTTGTGCTAAGAGTTTGAGAGTTATGGTAAGAACTGAATTCACTGAATATGTTTGGGGGGTGTATTCCCCCATTATTGGCTTTGTCCAGGTGTTTTGTGCTAAGAGGTTGAGAGCTATGGTGAGAAATGAATTCACTAAATGATAACCATTTAAGTTTCAGTCTTCTTGTCTTTCAAGGAAACATCTGATTTGACATAGTGCTATGTTGCTCTGCCTGTAGTGCACAGGGTCCTGGGAGAAAGAGTTTGTCTTTCCTAACCCATTATTTAAAGAGAAAGTCCTATTGTATACCCGATTTTTGGACGACATTTTCATCATTCTCCAAGGGGGGAGGGAAGTAGCAGACTCCATCCTGGAATGCTTTAATACATCTACTGAATTCCTTAGGTTCACCTCTAACTTTTCCATGGAGAAAATTGCTTATTTGGACGTTGATCTGTCTAAGGATAACTATAGGGGTTGCTATATGGCTGACATCCATCACAAATCTACTTTTTCAAACTCATATTTGCACTTTGAAAGCAACCACCCCTTGCATCAGAAAAGGTCGATAGTCAAGGGCCAACTGGTCCGGGTGGCCAGAATGGTGACACGGGACAGTGATTTCTTAAAGGAATGTGAGTTTATCAGACACCTCTTTTTGAATAGGGGTTATCCTGGCCATCTGATTTCAGACCTCTGTAATGAGGTAAGTCGTAAGAAGGAGAATGGGGTATATCTCCCCATTTTGGGCCAGTCTATTGCAGATCAAGGTGTGTTGGTTGATGATACTTGGATTAGATCTACTTATGCCTGTAGCTTCATCACTACTTACAGGTTGAATGTGGGGGCTATTGCTTCTATTATTATGAAGAATTGGTGTTTGCTGACACCAGACAATCAAGGCCCTTCAGCTTTGGGGTTAAATCCTCAAGACATTTACAAGAGAGGTTCCAACTTAAAAAACACCCTTGAAAGGAAACCTAGTCCTACACAGGCATGTTCGGGCATGTTCAAATGCAACATGTGCAGATACTGCCAATACATGAAAGCAGGAACTTATTTTGCGATCAGAGAGAGAAAGTACAAAATCCAGGGGAGGTTCACCTGTGCCAGCACACATGTGGTTTACCTGGCCAGTGTTCTTCATGCCCAGCTTTCTCTATAGGGAAAACTGACCGGAAACTGCATGAGCGCCTATATGAACAGCTATATGCCATCAAGAAAGAAAAAATGGCTAATGCACTTGCTAAACACATTAGCGAGTGCCCGGGGCATGGGTTTAGCTTCACAGTGATTGATCAGATTGTGCATGACAACAGGGGGGGCTCTGTTCCCTATTTGTTGGAACTCAGAGAATTGCTTTGGCAATTGAGGTTGGAAGCATACCATTTTCCAGGCTTGAACAACATATTGGTAATTTCCTGTGTTTTGAAATTGAAAAGTTTGACAAGGTAGTTTTGTTATTTCATACATTAACGTGCAAAATTATGATACATATTTTTCAGTAGCCCTTGTTTTAAAAATTTTTTTTTTTTGTACATGCATTGCTCCATCATGGGTCCAGTTTATTAACCATGAAGTTAGTTATTTATTTTATTGCATTTTAATACATACTTGGTTCCTTATTTCAAGTCAAGCCTGCTGGATATTTTAATTTTATATCGTTAAGGGAGTGTTTTTTTTATTTATATATATATATATATATATATATATATATATATATATATATATATATATATATATATATATATATATATATATATATATGTTTTTTAAATAGTCTTATGCCTTTTTGTATGTTCTTTTTAATATATTGAAATTTTGCATTCCGACCACAGGTGGCAGTGTGGCTAAAGTAGGGAGTTATATTGTAGTATTTAAACAGGATGTGTTGAATGTGTTTATTTCCTGTTCTGAGGAAGTTGGTGAGGAGTCACCGACGAAAAGCTAAACAGAGACTTTGTGGCTTAAATAAACATTGAGTACAAGTTTACTTACTTGGTTTGGACATTTTTTATGGATTTTCGAATTTGGTGTGCAGATCCCTGGCTCCTTCTTGTGTAGCAGTTGGTTTTGTCTTTTTGATCGTTGAGCTATTTAATTAAAGTCCCAGTTTTTGTGGTTTTGAGCATAGCCCCACTCCTTTCCAGTTGGTCACACCACTTCATATGGGCCCCCATCAACTGTCTCCTGCAGCCCCCCTTTGATTTGAAGTCACCAGCCACCACTGTCTTTTCATCATTCTTGACAAAGCTAATTATTTCTTTCAGTATGTACTCTCAAACAAACTGATATAGTATGTGAGAGATGTATTTACACAGTGTCACTAGAGGCAAAGCTCTCACATAAAAACACTCCTAATGTCAATCAGGTTGTCAGCAGTACACACGCTACACCCATCATGCACAGTTCAAAGCAGACACATAGACCCGCATATGCTGAAACACTTAAATGTAACCTTAATAAACCACAAAGACCTCCTAAATTAAGTACACAAAACAAATACGTTCAGCAGCCTCAAATGCACACTTTCATAATGACACAACACACACACCATGTCTCATGGAGCCTCTGCTTCTAAGCCCATAAGACAAGCTACCACACAGTCTAATGTTCTGGTCATTGGAGACTTCATAGTGAGGCACACTGATGTCCCTCTTACCTTGCCGGGTAAGGAGAAGGTCACTGTCAGTTGCTTATAAGGAGTCAAGTTTTGTCACATTATGCATGCACTCAGGTAATCGGACCATGAGTACCATTATGACTCAGTCATAGTCCATGTTGGTGTATATGACCTGAGACACACCCCCCCCTAGAATCATGGAAGTCTTGGAATATATGCCTCAGACTGGTATGAACCTAGCAATGAGCAGCACTTCACTTTCTCCAAGGATGATGCAACAACAAGAACAGAAGTTGACTGGCTTTAATTATTTATTTATTTTACATTTGGTTATTGGGAAAGTCTGGCTGAACACAAGTCTTTTTCACAGGAGGACTGGGGAGAAATGCTCCACATATAACAAAGATTAAGAAAGTGCAATTTCACATTTATTTATTTATTTTATTTTATTTTCATTTGTTTATCAGGTAATGTCCACTGAACAAGAAGTCCTTTTTCAGTGGAGACCCGAGGAAAAAAAGCTCCAAAGAACATAGCAATACAATAGCATAAACATAGTAATACAATAGCATAAACATAGTCAGGTTTACAAAGAGATACAGGTATTATTAAATAACACAGTAAAAACATAGTACATACCCTAAAAGACATAGTGAATAGCATATAATATAATTACAAGTCAGTGCAAATATAGATATGATATAAACATTTAACATTGTACACTTTTGTGTGTGTGTGTGTGTGTGTGTGTGTGTGTGTGTGTGTGTGTGTGTGTGTGTGTGTGTGTGTGTGTGTGTGTGTGTGTGTGTGTGTGTGTGTTTGTGTGTGTGTGAAGAGGGACCTACATCACAAGATTTAGACAGCTGTGGCCAGAGTAATACAGAAATGGGGGTGGGGGTAGGTTAGTCTGGAGCAGAGCATGGGCATAGCCAATGTGATATGAAATATTGTTTTAGTTCCTGCTTAAAGTATTTTGTATGATTAATAGATAGCAATTGTTGAGGAAGTAAGTTCCAGACTTCAGCAATCTTGTGGCAGTATAAGGAGTCCCCATAAGAGTTATGTAACTGATTTACTTTATGTAGGATTTTGTCTGTTGATCTGAGAGAATTAAGGTTTCTGTAGAGTTGGACAAGGTTAGTTAGGGCTGGGCAGTGTTCAGGTTTATACATCACTGTGTGGCCAACTAATAATTGGTTTAGTGTGAGTACATTTGTGAGTTCTAACCATTCTAACTGATTGAGGGCAGTACAATGATATGTTTTTTGGGGTAGGTTTGTTGCAAATTTGGCTGTTTTGTAATAGCAGCATTCGAGTTTGTTAGTTTGTTTAGCTCAGTTTTACAGAGATTTGTGAATACTTGAGAAGAATGGAGGAGTGAGGATCATGAGTGGGTTCTTGTATTAGCTAGTCTAGCATATTTGAGAACAATAGAGGAGTGAGGCTAATAAGTGGGCTCTTGTAGAGTCAGTCTAGTGTATTTGAGAAGAATAAAGGAGTGAGGCTAATAAGTGGGCTCTTGTAGTAGCCAGTCTAGCGTATTTGAGAAAAATAGAGGAGTGAGGATAATAAGTGGGTTCTTGTAGTAGCCAGTCTAGCGTGGTCTGAAAGATCGGGTTCGCTCTGTAGTGTGTGCAGAGTTTAATATGAATTTTTTCTAATAGTTTGAGCTATATGTTTGTCAAATTTTAATGCATTGTCTATGGTAACCCAAATAAGTTTAGTGTGTTCAACTGGTTCTATTTTAATGCCATTGGAAGAGAATATAGAGAGGGACTGGCAACTGGCTAGTGAGGAAGAATTTGAAAAGACGATAAGCTTAGTTTTATTAGGATTTAATATCAGTTGATGTGCTGCTGGGTATTTTTCAATATTAGTAAAGGCAGTCTGGGTCTTCTTTTGAAGTGTCTCGAGTGTGGGTGCCAAGCAGATGAGCGAGGAGTCATCTGCATATTAAATGCTTAGCTGGACTAGCAGCTGTTATAAGTTCATTGTTAAAGATTGTAAAGAGTAGCAGGCCTAGGATTGATCCTTAGGGGACGCCTATAGAGATGGGGAGGTGGGAGAAGAGGTTATTGTCCCATAGGGTAGCTTGCTGTCTGTTTGAGAGGTAGCTATGGAAACAATATAGTGTCTCATGGAAAAGGTTGTAATTGGGAAGTTTGTTTAGGAGCATTTGATGTGATATGGTATCAAAGGCTTTTGGCATGTCAAGAAATTTGGCAGAGACAAGTTGGTTGTTATTTTTAAGGTGGTTTATAGAGTTGGTAAAGCTAACGAGTGCTGTACTAGTACTATGTTTTGGTCTAAACAGTGTTGTGTAACAGAAAGGAAGTTATTATTTTTGAAGTGGTCAATTATTTGCTTGTGTATACATTTTTCTAGGAATTTTGCTAGAGGTGAAAGTATGGCTATGGGTCTGTAATTAGATATGTCAATGGAGGGGGCTCATTTATGCAGTGGAAAGGTAAGGGATATTTTCTATATGGTAGGTACATATTGTTTGGTAATTGAGCAGTTAAGTAGGATTGATATGGGGTATGAAACAGATGGGGCAGCTAATTTTAGAAACTCACCTGGTAATTGGTCAGTGGCAAGGGTACATGGCTTTATTTTAGATAGTAAGTGCTGTATGTAGCTTGTTTGAATGGGTTGAAATTTAAACTGGGTTTCTGGTGTGCCAGTTGTTTTGTAGTATGGAGGTTATTGATTTAATAAAGTGGGAGTTGAATTGCAATTCAACAGGCTCTGTAGTATTATTGGTAGTTGGAACTGGAGTAGTGTTTTTTCCCTGGTTTTAGTAGGTGGTTAACTGAGTGTCAACATTTTTGTGGATTTGTTGCATATTTTGTTTGGCAAGTTAGAAAGCATGTTATTTTGCCTATTTTAATTTGTTTCTTCACTTGATTTCTTAGTTGTTGGAAAGTGATGAGAGTATCATGACTTTTGTTAGAAAGACAGACGGACCACACTTTATCTCTTAATCCAAGTAGTTGTATTGTTTCTTTTGCTAACCATGGGAGTTTTTTTGTTTTAGAACAAATTTTTCTGGGTGGGGC
Organism: Protopterus annectens; assembly: GCF_019279795.1. Classification (NCBI taxonomy): domain Eukaryota; kingdom Metazoa; phylum Chordata; order Ceratodontiformes; family Protopteridae; genus Protopterus; species Protopterus annectens. The sequence goes on along the minus strand of NC_056735.1, from coordinate 73,673,905 downwards.
AAATTTATTTAAGATTTGTAGGAAAATGACATTATTTAACTGCATGATCTAGTTGCAGGGTTTTTAAGGGAGCCGAGTTCTGTTATTTTAGGAGGGTCTGGATGGTAGATGGTTAGAATTGTTTTTTATTCCAGATGTAGCGTTAAGTGATATTACCACAGTTCACATGTACAGAAGTATATCACTTTACATTTTATTTAAAATCCAGTTATGATAATAATATTTTAAAGTGACAACAAATGATTAAGATGAAATAAGATACATTATACAGGTAGAAGGATAAAACACCTTAGGTAATACAGCTAAAGAACATCTAGTAAGAAATAGTATTTTAGTAGAATAAAGTTTCCTCCAAGTGTTAATACTTAGAACAAGGATTAATTGTTGAAAGGATGATGGAGGTATGAAGAAGGAGACTTGTAAGATGAAGAGAGGTTTACTGCCTAACAGTAAGGGAGGGGTGGTGACCCTGAGTGAGTAAGAGAAAGATGGAGGTAGATTAGCCTGGGGAGTCACGTACAAATCCAATGGCTTGTACGTATGTTTTCAGAGATTTTTTAAACTGGGTTAAGGATGTAGTGGCAGCAATATTACTGGGCAGAGCGTTCCACATTTTAGCTATAAAATTAGAGTAGAGGGAAGCTCCTGCAGAGTTATTGGCTTTAGTGACTTGAAGGAGGGGTTTGTTGGTTTGTTATTGGAGTGTAGGACCCTAGTACTGGAGTAAGGATGTATTAGGTTTTGTAATACTGGGGTTTTCTTGGGGTGATAAAGTAGGTTTTAGTTACTTAAGGCATTTTTTAATTTTATCAGTAGGGACAGGATGGAAGGTAAAGTCATTCTTTTTAATATGGAAATCAGGTGGTAGGTTGGAGGATGGACAGCTTTGAGAGTTAGCAAGTGCAAGAATGGATTCAGTGAAGAATTTGTTGAAATGAGTGGAAGCGTTAAGTGAAGTATCTGTTATGGTTTTGGGAGGAGTATCTGAATTTCCAGGGTGGAAAATGTTGTTATTTGCTGACTAAAATGTTTTGGGATTGTTTTGGTATCTGGTTTTGCATATTGTGGTAGTAGCTAGTTTTATCTGTTTTAACACATTTCTTTGCTTTGTTATGGAGTTCATGAAATGTCTGTTTGTCTGTATGGGATCCAGTTTTGTGCCAGTGGGCCCAGGCTTTACCTCTGGATGGATTTCAGCAGTGATCTAGTGTCTTTGCTCATCCAGGGGATGTAGTTGGATTTGATTCTGATGGCTCCGGGGGGGGGGGGTTTAGTGCATCTAAGAAGGTAGAGTTGAAGTACTGAACGGCTTTGTCTAGTTTATGGTACCTCAGAGGAGTCCAGTTACAGGCTTTGAGAGTATTAATAAAGCTAGCTGGATTGAAGTTTTTTTTTTGTTTTTGATTGTCTGGTAATTGGTGGGCTTTTCTTGATATGTGCGATATCTTATTACAAATGTGGGTAAATGGTCGCTCAGGCTGTCAGGGAGGCAGCCTGATTGACAGATAAGAGTTGGTCTGTTTGTCAGAATCCATTCAAGTATTGACTGTCTCTTGGTTGATTTGTCATTTCTAGTGGGAGATTGGATGAGCTGGGAAAATCCATGGAGGTTGGTGAAGTTGATGGGTGAACTGGAGTTACAAGTTAACCAGTCAATGTTGAAGTCCCCCAAGATGATGGTTTCATGTTGGAGGAACTCAGAGGCCCATTCAAGTAGGGTCTCCAGAATGGGTATGTTATTGCCTAGTGGTATGTAGCAACCGATTATAACAACACTTTTTCTACAGTTAGTTTTCAGTTTTGCAAGTAGAATTTCCGCATTGGCTAAAATTGGTGTACATATATCTAGGTTTTCTATGTTTAGTTGATTTTTAAATAGTAAGGCTATGCCACCTCCATGTTTAGGTGCATGATCATTACGTAGGATGTTATAGCCCGGAGCTAGAATTTCATTATTGGAGATATCAGGTTTAAGCCAAAGAACCAGCTTAACAGCGATTCCAGAAACAATCTGCAAAGCCTTACAGACAGCTCTTGTATGATTAACTTGCTTTAAACTACAACTGAATCAGCTAGAGATTTTCAGTGATAGTAAAAGACTAATAAAATGTGGATATGTCCCTTAGATTAAACTGAAGTATGGGACTTATGGTGATAGAAGGAATAGATCAATGCATGCAGGGACTGGGAGAGAGCAGAATTGACCCAGGAGTGTGTGCACTCCATACAATAGAAACACACACTTAAAACTAAAGCTATTTACATCAAAGTTATGAGAGTCAGGGCATGCATTACTTATGGGGGGCTGAAGATGAAATGCAGAAATGAAGATGAAAAATGTAATAATTGGCTTTGTTTCTGTTGTCATTCTAAGGGGGTGCAGTATTTGCCAGCATGGAAGGAGATGCTTACACAGACCATGCTGCTTTGCTAGGGGTGGTCTGCTTAGAGTCTGAGCAAAAAACTCCACTCCCTACAAGCTTTTCCACCTTAGAGAATGCTGATATCTGTGTGGTCACTGTGACATTGTTTAAAAATGGAAAGCAAACTAGCAGTGTCAGACTATATTGTCTTTCGCAGATTTAGATCAGGAACTATACAGACAAGGACTAAAGGTGGAGATGTGTTTATTTACATAAAAAATAAATAAACCTCAAGGCTGTTCAAAGAAGACAATGTTCTTGATCTTCTCCATGTCCAAATCACAACAGGCAAAATCCCATAGCACTTTCTTGCAAGCTATAGGTCCCGCCCATGCCATAGGAATCCCTTACCATTTATTTAAACTAATTGGGAACAGTCACCATCCAACCCAATACCATAATCATGAAGAACAACAACTGGAAACTGGATAATCATGGCTGAATTTAATTACCTTGTTATTAACTGAAAATCATATATGATACCAAATGTGAAGGCACAGAGTTTCCTGGACTTTGTAAATACAAACTTCCTGGACCAGATTGTCAATACACTGACCCGAGTGCAAACATGCTGGAGCTTGTACTCACTAATATGGAAGAGGGCTGCACACCCCCTAGTGCAATGTCTTTCCTGATAAGGTCAGATCACAAAATGGTCTCCTTTGAAGTAAAATAAAACCTGGAACCCCAGTTAACCCTGAAATGTACAGGAACTACTCTAAGGAATTCCTACCCATAAACCCTGAAAACATTGCTGCCTATGTGGAACTGTTCACAGAAATCCTATACAAACATGTTAATAGCTGCATAGAGGCAGCTGTACCAACGAGGAAGAAGTACAGACCTAACTCAAAAAACAAAATAAACAAAAAAACAAGCCAGTCTGATGAAATCATAGCATGAATAGGCTGTATAAAAATAAAATGATGACAAAAATGAGAAGGTAGAACACCCAGCAGGATAAAAGCACTCTCATCAAACTAAGCAAACAACTCAAATAACAAATAAAGTCTGCCGAAGCCAAATTTTTAGGTAAATTTGGCCTCCCAGGCCAAGGACAACCATAAAGCATTCTTTAGCTATGTCCACAACCTCAAAGGCAATACACAATTGTGTGCAGAACTCATTGTAAATGGAACCACCTATACTGAGCCAGAAGATATAGTAAACCTGTTGACCAACAAATTCAGTTCCAACTTTATCCTCCCCAACCTCCTTTCAGGAAATACCATCAAATATAACTCCCCTTACTATCACTAGGGAACAAGTCCCCTAAAGCTTGGCTATATGTACATCAAGCAGAGTTATACTGTGTCAAACACAAAATGTTAAAATGGCCAAGAATAATAAATAAAACAACTGTGCAATGAATGAATGACAGTTCACATGCCCATGCTGAGCGATCAGTGGCAGGTTGTCATACTATGACAACATGGGTATACACCATATCCGAATGCAAAACATGGTCTCCAGCAGTATAAGTGAAGGAGATCTCCACTTAAGATTGTTTAGAGTTGCTAATTGTTTGGTTTTACTTTGTTTGTTACTTGACTTTTATATGTTATATATATTTGAAAAGTCCAATAAAACATTACTTGAAAAAGAAAGATAACACGTTGAAACATCTTTGGCACCAGCTGAAGCTACCAGCTGTTACAACTGGTCATAACAGTTTTTGCTATCATGGTACAAAGTACTGCACAGACATAAGAAACTGTGTGTGTGTGTGTGTGTGTGTGTGTGTGTGTGTGTGTGTGTGTGTGTGTGTGTGTGTGTGTGTGTGTGTGTGTGTGTGTGTGTATACACATGCATTGTGCAGACGTAAATTTGTGTGTAGGATTATATCATGAATATGAGGCAGGTTAATATATGTACATTTGTGTGATGAAGTATAACATGAATATGAGATGTTAATATACGTGCATTTGCATGTAGGATTATATCATCAATATGAGATATGTTAATATACAAGCATTTCTGTGTAGGATTATACCATTATTATGTGACATGTTAAATTAAATGGTCGATACAAAAAAAGGTCAACCACAGCACACTGATCATTTATTTTGTGACAACACAAATACTAGAACACCAAAGAACAAAAAATTAAAACAAATTTATTTTCCAATCTATAAAGTTAACCCTACTAAATCATTCTGATCAAACTTGCCTGGGTCGTGGTAGTGTTATTGAAAGGGCTTTTTAAGGTAAGGTGTTTGGTTATGGTTTGGGGGAGGGCTGAGTGGAGGATTACTGCACAAGACAGCTCAGACACTCACCACACACACACACACACACACACACACACACACACACACACACACACACACACACACACACACACACACACACACACACACACACACACACACTCACACTCCTACCCTTACTACATAGCTAGTTACTTTATATTTGTCAAGAAAACATACACTTTACCAAAATGGCACTTGCTCAATCTATCATTCACACAAAACAGGCTGCATTTCACTTTGTTTTTTTAATAAAAAGTAACTTAGAATATTCGCTTGGCATGCTATACTAAATGTGTTTGTGCAAAAGTGACTAGGTGATAAACATGAATAACATTGTTTTAAAATTGTACCTACAAAATGATGTTACATCAAAAATATACTACAATAAAAATATAACATAACATAATGATATCTCTTCCTACCTGCTCTGTAATTCACAAAAAAATAACAGCACCGGGTTGTGACAGTTTTTTTCCATGAAACCTGAGCATGCATAATTTTAGCTCTTTTCTTAAGGAAAAACTCTATTGGACTTTGACTTTGTCCATTTGCAGTCATTCTACTTAATTTTGTTTCTGCTGCTGCAGGGTTTTATGCCAAGTTCTCAAGCAATGGAATTTATAGTATAAAAGATAACCTTTTTGTCATTTTTGTACATAGTCTTTTATGATTTATTCAGGTTCCACACAATCATGCAAGATAAAACACTGTAAAATGTACATGCATTAAAAGTTAGGGGAAATATTATAACGTTTTCAGCTTTAATAACTTAATTGTACCAAAAACAATTTAATAACATGCATCACTTTCAACGAGCACACTTGGATATATTAATACAACATGCTGGCAATCCACCACAAATGTCATTGCACAAGGTGTACACTTAGGTTCATAGGTAGGTACTAGGCTATTGGCCCTAGGGCCAATATAAGCCTAGCCAAATGGTACCCTGGCTTTTGCCAACCAAGAAAATTATTTTCCTGTGCCCCTGTCAAGCAGAGCCACAGAAGTGATCCCCGGGGTGAATTTCCTATCTCCCATCCAATCATCAAGATTTTTCTTGAAGAGTGTTAATGAGGAGCTCTGTTTGACATATATAGGTAGTTTGTTCCAGAGTTTGGGAAGTCTCTGGGACAGGAATCTATCCCTCCAGCATGTTCTGTTTATTGTGGTGACAAGGTTTAGGTCCCTAGAGCATGTAGTTCAGAGGGATTGGGATTTCTTTACGTGGAGCATGTCCAACAGCTCTGGGTTTGACATAGCTTTGTATGTTAGGCAGAGATCACCTCTGAGTAGGTGATATGTGACAGAGTAAAGCTGGAGTTTTTTTAGATGGTCTGCGTAGGGCATCTGTTTGAGGCCAGTAATCCACTTTGTGAGGTATTTCTGTGGCCTTTCCAGTTCTTGCTGTAGATATATTGTGAGGTACATACCAAAAGGGGTGTTGTACTCTATAATGGGTCTAATGAGTGATGAGTAGAGGGGAACAATGACCTCTTTTTTCCTGGATGAAAAACCTTTTGTGATGAGGTGTGCCACATAGAAGGATTTCCTGACTACTGTGGTGATGTGATTATCAAAGGAGAGACTACTGTCCATCTGTGTCCCAAGGTCTCTTATCACACTTTTGGTGTTAAGTAGACTACCGCCTATGTGATAGTTCATGGGTACAGAGTTTTTACCAAAAGGGATGACAATGCACTTTTTGGCATTGAGCTTGAGGCCATGGCTTTGACACCAGGCATTTGTCTCAGTGAGGCCCTTTTGTAGGATATCCACATCATTAGGAGATTTGATTATGGCTCCTAGTTTGCAGTCATCTGCAAACTTTGTTAGCCAAAGACCTTCTGTGTTAGCCTGTACTTCAGAGAAGTAGATACCAAACAGGAGAGGACCTAAGACTGAACCCTGTGGTACTCTACTTGTCACTGGTCTGAAGTTGGATTTAGAGACTGCTACTTTCACAGTGTGGGTTCAGTCAGTGAGCCAGTTGGCAACCCATCTTGTGACATAGGGATTTATACCTAGTTTAGTGAGTTTGTCTATAATTCCAGAGTGGGGGATGGTGTCGAAAGCCTTGGCGAGATCTAGATAGGCTGTGTGAACCACCTTATCCTCATCTACAGCTTTGGTGACCTCTTCAAAGAAGTCTATCAGATTTAGGAGACATGATCTGCCTTTTACAAACCCGAACAGGGTAGGGTCCAGAGTTTGGAGATTACCAATGTCATTGTTTATAAGTTCCATGATGATAAGCTCCATAGCCTTGCAGACCAGGCTTGTTAATGGAGCGGTAGTTCCCGGGGTCCGTGGTGGCTCCCCCTTTGTGGAGTGGGTTACCCATTGCTGTGCGCCATTCAGTGGGCACAAAGCCTGAAGTGAGGCTATGATAGAACATGGTACTTAGGTGGGGTGCCAGTTTGTTCTGTAGTTCATACAGAACGCAGTCTGGGATGTTGTCAGGTCCCATGGATGCTGTGTTCTTGGCTTTGGTTTGGTTTTCAATACTTTTCACTTTTTATGCACACAAAAAAGTCAATATTTTACTAATAGCTTCACTCAGCATCCTAGGATTTGTGTGTCAAAATTATTATGTGTACCACAGTATTTTACCATCTTATTGTGGCTTTGTATTCTTAATTGTCAATAGGTGAAAACTGGCATGAACACAGTTTGTCCACATGACTGACATGATTTGAACCATAACTCCTGAGTGAACTGAGTAAGGATTAAGTGAACAAACTTAAAATGCCTTGCACCTCTAGAGTCTTATGTAGTCTTCATATTATTAAGGGGATTCCCACTGAGGTTGTTGGAAGGAAGTTACATTTTTGTAGCTGGGTTTGCAACACACTTAATTTTTGTATATACAATCTGTTGATAGACGTTTCCTGAAAGATCTGCTGTTATCTTATGTCCTCATGTATGTGGACTTTTCTAGAATGGGTTTATTTGAAACTACTTAAGTGAGTGATTCATTTAGTTACACAACATCATGAAACAGGCAGACATCACACAAGTCCACAAACATGAAGTGTTGAGCAACCAGTCCCGGCATGACTTTGCAGAGTAAATAATACCTAAAGGCATCATTCTTTTCAATTTTCTCAAGATGTCATCACAAGTCAGATATAGTGTAGCTCATAAAGAAATAAGCTGCAGGAGAACATTGAAAGAACTAGATTTGAATCTAACCACCGAGCGCATCCTCATGTAAGCTCTGTAGTTTTATTTTTTGTATTTGTTAGCTGAGGTAAAGGACTGATCCAAATTATCACTTTTCAGGCATATTTTGGGGACTGTGGCTGGTTGGTTAAGTGACTTGCTCAGACTCTCCCAGTAGGCAAATGTAGGCTGAGGAATCAAACCTCTGACAATAGGACGCATCTCACAGCTGTAATCATATAAATTAACTGCCTGAGTTTGCCTAGTCTAAACAAGCCATTCAACCACTCTGTACACTGAAACTATACGATAAAACAGGCATTTTTAAGCTTATGATTGAACAGAGCCAATGTATCGACATATATCAGTTCAAGGATGAAACATATATGTACCCTGTAACATGGCAGCTTCTGAAAGATACATCCACAAGGAGAAGCATTGTTGTACTTATATACTTGCTATGTTTCCCAAAGTCAGGTGATGACTAAACCAAGGTCATGATCTTCCAACCTGCTGATAACTGACACTAGGAAATGTAAGTCCCTTATGCATCTGAGTTATTAATAAGAAAGATGGGAAACGCATGCTTCCTTTATTACAGTGTTGGAGGGGAGCTATTTTTCAGTCTGTCTTTCTAGAGATGTTACAAACTGATGGACCACAGTATATCTTTTTGTAGGAGGCACAAGGTTGACACATTACACCTGCAGAAGAGGAGACCGAGAGGTGAAGAGTGCAAATGAAGAAAGTGAGCAACTAATATGAAGCATCACTTTGGGAATACAGAAGCAGGAAGAGTGCTTTGTTGACATCTGAAGAGCAAACATTTGGAATTTAGTGATTGTTGATTTAAATACTGTAGAATATTTGCAGCAGGGATTTCAAAACTTTTCTGTTGTTCAGGGATAGAACTCAAAATATACTTGTTAGGAAGTTCCCTAATGAAATGTGCCCAAAAGCAGATAAACGTGCAATGGGGAGAGAACAAGAGGGATTTGTACGTTTGACACAATATTCTAATTCCGACCATTCAGACTGGATGAGCACCGTGCTGCAAAATGTCTGCTACAGTGCACTTACTGAATTCTCTGCTTTCACGTTTTTTTAATTCCAGATACTTGAAAAGTCATTCCTTATCTCTCTCCATTTCATTATGTCTCTTTACTGCAGTGATACACATATCCTTTCACAAATGGAACCTAAGCTTCAAGCCTAGCCAATAGAGTCTGCCCAAGGTGACATTAATATGTAAAGGGGATTTGCTACCTACACCTTAAGTTAGTGGCAGATAAAAAGATTTATTCCCCTGGCATTCAAATGGCAAAATAATGTGTCTTATCTAACTGCAGCTCAGCTCCAGATCTGAGTTTATTGGACATCTGATGAACAGTCAGGCAGACTGGAGCAAGGATTAGGCAGGCTCAAGGGGACAGTGAGAAATAATGGGAAAAGCCATAAGAAATGTTCATGCACCACATTGTTCCACTTCATCAAAAGCCCTCTGACTGACTTGTCACATCAAACTGCTGAAAAGTGGTCTAAATTCATCTGCAAGATATGGCACCATTTATACATTTTGATCAGAAATGGTAAATTGCAGGATACCCTGGAAATCAGACTGCATTTCCACAAAAGTACCAGCGAAAGTGTGTGTGTGTGTGTGTGTGTGTGTGTATGTGTGTGTGTGTGTGTGTGTGTGTGAGTGTGTGTGTGTGTGTGCACGTGTGTATGTGCGTGCGCGTGTGTGCATGACCACCCTGTATTTTTGAGTGTGCATGTGTCTGTTTGTATGTGACGCAGAGAGGAAACAGAATCAGAAATAAGGAAAACTATGAAAAGAAACTCAAGGCTGTCACATCAGTTATTTAGACGTAGTCTTGGGAGGTGGGGGAATTCTGTCTCACTTTTCAATCATTCTGTCCCTCTCTTTTGTCCTTTTTTACATTGTATTTGTTTTTTGTTTGATTTATCAAAGCAGTAGGAAAGCTGAGATACCAAGCAGCAGAAGTTGCTTTGTGCCCAAAGCCAGTGCAGGTAATGTCACTAATGCAGCTAGAAACAAACACATTTGACGGGTTCTAGAGGTCCTGCAACCAGTTCTGGCAGGTCCATGTCTTTCACCGATATATATTTTACCTGATGCTGCTGTGCAAGCCTGGCAGGCTTATTGGGCCAAGAAGTACCATATTAAATGGAATCGCATTGCATTTCCTCCATCATCTTTTGCAACGTATGCAGATTATTTCTATTACATAAATTTACTTAATATTAACCAGGAAAGTCCGACTTGGAGCAAGACAATCTTCAGCAGAGGCGTGGGGAGAAACACTCCAGATGCACATCTTTGTAACATGGCAGGAAACCCACACAAACACAGGGAGGACATGCAGACTCCACACAGAAGGCACCTCAGCCGATAATCTTGCTGTGAGGTGACAACACTACTGCTGCACAGTCCATAAATGCAAATTGGTTACAGTGGGGATCGAACTGGGAATGGCTGCTTGCAAAGCATACACACTAACCATTACACTATTGTAGCACTACCCACCACTGAGGCTTTCCTCCTATTTCTGATTCCATATGACATAACTTTAAAGAGGTCTATCATAGAAAATTATAGAAACAGCAATTAAGAGGAGTGTCATTCAGTTTTCCCAGCTTTCCCTGGAAGTCTGTACCATGCTAATTAGAGGTATGTCAAGCATACCAGATGGACTAACCTCCATCCCTCTTAACTGCCCCGATTTTATAGCCTGCTTCTGATTCTGCCTCTTATACCTGACCTGCCCCTCATAACAGTCACCGACCACTACAGTCAGTCAATAATGCCAAACATTAAAGGTTCATACTCTTATTGTTTTCAAATACATCCCAATAAAAGAACTATCCTTTTGTGAATTCCCAGTTGACATAGAGAGCTAAAGTGTTCATAGGAAAAAAGCTGCCCTCTGTGCCAAGTGTACAAGGCTTTAAGCTTTAAATGATTTAGAGGAATATTTAAATTCTCTTCTGGGTGTCTAGTGCTACCCAGACAACTGACGCTCTGCATTATTAAGCTGCTGCTCTCGGTACCAAGGATACAGGTTATGAAGCTGTTTCTCACCCTTGCACTTTTTTAATGACTTAAGGCACTTGAAGGCACATCCTTAGTGTCTAGTGTTGCTGCAGGGAGCTAAGGCATTGGTCTCTATGCTGGATGTACAGGGTTTGAAATCTTAATCCACTGTTTTACTTGATCTGCAGTAATATTTCCCAAGCATTCCTGGTGTCTAGTATCTCTCCTGCCAATACATATTTTGTGCTGCAACACTATTGTTCTAGTAATGTTTAAAGTGAGTTTAGGGTGCTAGTTAATTTCCCTGATTTCTTGTGTACCCTAACCCAATATAAAAGGATTTGCACATTATACTAGGGGAGTTTAGAAGTGTGACAACTATACACATTCACACATTCATAAACACACACACACACACACACACACACACACACACACACACACACACACACACACACACACACACACACACACCCTCAGCTGATTGCGCTCACAGACATATTCATCCATTAAGCCACACACACACGGGCGCACACACACACACACACACACACACACACACACACACACACACACACACACACACACACACACACACACACACATCCTCAGCAGATTGTACTCAGAGACATATTCATCCATTTAGCCATACACACACACACACACACACACACACACACACACACACACACACACACACACACACACACACACACACACACAAACACACATCCCTCAGTTGATCGAGCTCACAGTCATATTCATCCAATCAGCCATAGACACACACACACACACACACACACACACACACACACACACACACACACACACACACACACACACACACACACACACACACACACACACTTACCCTGTCTTTCCCTCTTACTAACTCCCCTGCTGTGACCACACAGACAGTCACACAGAGTAGCACACACATACACACGCACACACTTACTTGAGATCACGCAACCCTTTGTACACACTCACACATGTATCCACACACATGTGAATCAAAAGCTGTTGTATATGCAGCATTGTGTAATTCATGTAAAGCTTTCTACATCGGGAAAACCGAGAGAAAGCTAAAAAATAGAATCTACGAACACCAGTATGCAATTATGAAAGCAGATGTCAATAATGCTCTTTCCAGACATTGTTTAGATTTTCCAGGGCATGTTTTCCATTTCTTTGTTTTACAGCAAAGAGAAAAGGATGTAAGGGGTGGCCCATGGCAGATCCTTTTGGAAATAGATGAACTGTTATGGCAGATTAGAATGAGAGCCCAGGTATTTCCAGGCATTAACGAAAGTTTATCCATAAAATGTGTCCTGAAATGGTTATCCTATAACAGGTAAACATTAGAGGGTTTTCGCACAATAGAATAACCTAGCTTTTATCAAAATGCACCTATGTATGTATGCATACTGGTAGAATATATTGATCTTACAAGTAGAATATATTACTTACAGATAATTGTTATTAGAATATAAAGTTTATTGCTGTGTTAGTGAGCATACAAGTTATTGGTTATATTACAAATCATTAGACATGTTCTGTTGTTTGTATTTCATTATGATGTACAAGTCACAACTTGGTTTAGCTCCTTGACAGTTTATCAGTTTTGTTCTCTTATATGGCAAAGTGAATGTCTAACTAATTAAATCATATTTTTATCATATATATACATATTTTTATTTATAGATAATCTTTACAAATTGTAAATTACTGTTTGGATTACATCATGTAAATATTTAGCTTTCATTCTATAATATAACTTTATTGCAGTAGCGATTAGTTTTTTAATGATGTAGGGACAACCTTATAGGTTAGCAAGCAATTTTTAGCCTAAAATGGTGGCTTTTAAGGTTGTTTTTGTTTGAGTAATAATGCACTTTAATTATTTGGCTTTTGGCTTTTTAAATATTTAATTATAATAAATTTTTGTGCCCGGTACCACCAGCTGTTGTCTGATGAAGTGAGTATTTTTTTAACTTATTGTTTGGGATTACATCATGTAAACATTTAGCTTTTCATTCTATAATATAACTTTTGCAGTAGCGATTAGTTTTTAATGATGTGAGGACAGGGACAATAAGTTGGCAATAGCTTCAAATGGTAGGTTTTGGCTTTTAAGGGGTTTTTGACTTGACTATAATGCACTTTAATTGATTGGCTTTATGCATTTTAATTAATTCAGTGTAATTAATAATTTCCCTTGTTATTACCCAGCTGTTGATGAAGAAGGAGTTTTTTAACGGCGCTTACGTGAATTTGGTTTTATCTGTTGAGCATTAAAGCTGTGTTCCAGCTCTCTTATTGTGTGCGATCCGCCTTTTTAACATGTATCCACACACACATACACACATGCACCTGCATCCCACCTTATATGACCACTACACTTGCTGTCACTTACCTCTAATTCCACTTCACTCATTAGAAATAATGGGCAGATGCTTAATTTTGTCTTTCTTAATTATCTCAGCCTGCCAAGCTAATGTATGCAGATTAGGGATTCTCTGAATTGCTTGGCTGTGTAAATACCTTACTGCAAGCATATCTGGTAGGAGAGCTCATGGCTAATTAGAAAGAGCCACTCCCAAAATGCCTTATTACATATACCTTGGCCAAGGAGATGGCCCACTGCAATGATCCTACAGAAGTTGTAAGATCACTATGATGTCAGCAGCCCATGGTAAGGCTTACTACTGGTGGTGTCCCTTTCAGAATTTGGTCCTTTACTGCAACAATAAAGTTCTTAAGCATTATTTTTTTATAAATGTACACACTTCAGAAGTTCCAGATTAACAAAGATGTGAAATACAAACAAAAACAAGGTGCTGGGCTATGGATAAAATCTACATGTAATCACAAATTCACCAGAATCAGATCAGATGCAACATCAATAAAAAGAATTGCGAGTTACTGTATCTGTGAAGTCTGTAAATTAGTAATAACAAATTGCATTTCTGGCTTTCACAAATAAAACCATGAACAATTTTGCATGTGTGTGGGTTGCATTTTGCAGTATGACCTAAACTCTGGAATGCTGGACAAATATTATAATATCAGGACAGTGGCAACACTCCATAGAGCTGCATTATGATGTGCCTTCATGTCACAGTGAGGTGTGACACCGGTATACTTCTGCAACCTCTACTTTATGGCACCTGGCTCATTAGAAGCATAACACTGATAATGTAAGGTCCGACTTGATTTAATACTGGGAAAGAGACCACTTTCAGCAGAGGCCAGGGAAAAATGCTCCAGGCACGTGTCTGTGGAATGTGGGAGAAAACTGGAATACCCAGGGGAAACCCAAGCAAATGCAAAAAGGACATGCAGAAGGAACCCGAGCTGAGAATTGAACCAGGGAATCACTTGCTATCCTTAAACAAAAACAAAAAAACAAAAAAATCTTGTTATTTTCCCACTTTCTATAATTTAAAAAAAAAGTTCAGTTACAGAGTTGCTGTTCTGAACTGTTTGTAAGTTCTTGGAGGCGAGTGCTTACTTGGGCTAAAGGGAAGTCTTTGTGTTCACCAGTGGCAGTGGTTAACACTGAGCAGCCTGCCTTTCCATGTAGGAGTGGTTACTGCCTAGAAACTGTAGTTTTATTGGCCATTTTGGGTCAATTCCAAACTCCTTGATCTCTCTCTCTTAAAACCCTGCAGCCGCGTGGTTTTGGCATCTTTCCAGGCTTGACAGTTGTTGCTGAAGCACCTACCAAGAGGAGAAAATGTTGAGGGAAGAAAGGAGCCACCTTTAAGATTTTATGTATTTTCTTCTGATTTATTTCTTAGACAAACTGCATTGCCGCCTACTTTTCGGCATTTTTTTGTTTGCAAAAGTTTATATCTGTGTTAGAGACAGTGTTTAGAACATACCTAGAGCCTGTTTATTGCATTTTTTGTGTTGCACTTTATTTAAAATTGTTTTTCTTAAAATTGCATTTTACCTGCCTCTGACCTAGCACACATGTGTTGGGGTCATTTATTGCACTGTTCTGACTAGTTTGCTACTTGTGTGTCTCTGCTATCCTTAAACAAAACAAAAAAACAAAAAAATCTTGCTATTTTCCCACTTTCTATAATTTAAAAAAAAGTTCAGTTACAGAGTTGCTGTTCTGAACTGTTTGCAAGTTTCTTGGAGGCCAGTGCTTACTTGGGCTAAAGGGAAGTCTCTATGTTCACCAGTGGCAGTGGTTAACACTGAGCAGCCTGCCTGTCCCTGTAGGAGTGGTTACTGCCTAGAAACTGTAGTTTTATTGGCCATTTTGGGTCAATTCCAAACTCCTTGATCTCTCTCTCTCTCTCTTAAAACCCTGCAACTCTTTTTTTACGCGGTCTTGTGCACAGAGCAGCGTTGGGCAGCGCCGGTTAGCTGGGGTATACTATTCCTGGCTCCACAAAGTCTGCGCTGCAAATTTTCCCTTAGAACTAGGCAAGCCTCAACTCAAGTGCTTCAGATCAACTGCTCTTATTGCAGCAATTGCATAACCCAAATCAGCACTTGTCCAAATCTCCTGGACAGCACTATTATTTTCCAAATCTCCTAGACAGCACTATTATAATACAGAATAAGACCCTCGATTGTCCGCAAGAGAAGTAAAATTTACTGTTCCAAGCATGTCCAGAGGTCAGCTTCAGGTGTACTCTCCAGTTCATCTGGTGGAATTGGGCATCCTTAGGCAATGTCACAACTGCCTCATGTATACAGACAACTCTCTCCTCTTACCTCTAGACACAAACACTTGTGACAGATGCAAATACACAGCCAGACTGGAGGCTAAGCGCTCTCAACCCATGACTGTAACAGACAGTCAAGAGGAGAAGAGGCACACTAGCATCACACCACCAGTCACACATGGATCTACAAAACAAGCACCGGCAAAACATACACATAAATACACAAAAACATATTCAGAGGCACTAGGTACCAATCTGAAAAAGAAACAGTGCCCTCCAAAGCAGACACGCAAGCAACCTGCACCTCCAAACACAAGCTGGAAAACACATAATTCACCTCAGCAGTGTGCCTCACGACAGCCCCAAAGGCAAAACACCATACCCAACACGCTAGTAATAGGAGACTCTATAGTAAGGCACACAGATGTTCCACTCACCAGGCTGAACAAGGAGAAGTTTACTGTCAGCTGCCTGTCAGGTGCTAGGATCCGCCTCATAACACAGGCACTTAGATCACTCCAGAACAAGTACAAGTATGACGCTGTCATTGTACATGTTGGTGTGAATGATCTAAGACGTACCTCCCTGGACTACATGAAAAGAGACATTGAGGAGCTCTCTGATCATGTAGCCCAAGCTGGTATGACTCTGACCTTGAGTAGCATACTACCTTCACCTAGAATGATACCACAATACAAAGACAAAATGATCAATTTCAACAACTGGCTAAGCTTCTGGTGTCATTCTAAGGGGATCCAGTGTCTGTCTGTCTGGGATGACATGATAGACAAGTCTTACTGTTTCGCCAGAGTTGGTTTGCACCTGTCACCCCTAGGCATTTGAATACTGGCCAAGGCTCTTGCCGTCCCCATAATGCCTTTTTTAGGCAAAGCTCAAAGGACAAATCAACCACCGTAACCAGCACAGGTAACCAAAAACTAAGGGTAATGCTACTCAATGCCAGAAGTCTCAACCTCAAAATGCACACACTCGAGGCACTCCTCAGTATGGAGAAAATTGATGTTTGTGCAGTGACAGAAACCTGGTTCAAGGCTCCAGAGAGCACCCCAGCACTACCAGGTTACAATTCATATCATATCTTCCAGCCTCGGTTACCAGATCGCAGTACAAAGGGTGGAGGTGTTTCCATATTCATCAAGGATACCCACATCTCCAGGTTAGTGGTGCAGCATGATGCCCCAGAGATCATCCATGCACAACTATCAGCAGGCAAAACCACATTTCAAGTCGTAGCCTGTTATAGAACACCCACCATGTCCCAAGATGCTCACTCAGCATTCCTTGAGGCATTGGAAAATTTAAAGGTCCTACACAACACCATAATTCTGGGTGATTTCAACTACCCTGGTATAGACTGGGAGAACTACCAAAGTTCTAACTCCTATGCCCAGTGGTTCATAGAATTTATAAATTCAAATGCCCTTGAACAACTGGTATGCTCTCCCACTAGTGGACAACATATTGGATTTAGTCATCACAAATATGGGCACTCATTGTACCACACCCATTATCACTCCCTCTCTGGTCAGATCAGACTACAAACTGATAACCCTAGACATCCTCACCCCTCCAACTCCCCCAGTCAAAGAAACCATCGTAAAAAATCTTTCCAATGCAAACTTCAAACTACTTGCATCCGAAGTGGAAAGCTTCACTATTCCCTTGCAGAAGGATAATGATATCCAGGATGCGGAATCCTACACCAAGGCACTCTATATGCATCTTCAGGATTGCATGGACCATGCTATCCCAAATAAAACCAAGACTCCTTCCTCAAGCAAGAAGAAACCAGTCTGGTGGACCCCGGCCATAAGCAAA
This sequence comes from Protopterus annectens, assembly GCF_019279795.1. Lineage (NCBI taxonomy): Eukaryota > Metazoa > Chordata > Ceratodontiformes > Protopteridae > Protopterus > Protopterus annectens. The sequence continues at coordinate 73,656,480 of NC_056735.1, read as the reverse complement.
CTATACAATAAAAGAAGTAGACATACAAAAAAAGGCCAAATCTCAAGTAGAAAAATCTTCCCTGATTAGCTTTAGTAAGAAATTGAGGGCCCTCATCAAGTCAACTAAAGCCAATTTCGAAAAGAAAGTTGCCAAGGATAACCATAAGGCCTTCTATGGTTATGTCAAAAACCTAAATGGCAATGCTCAGGTCTGTTCTGAGCTAGTACAAAATGGAACAAAATACACTGACCCCACTGACATTGCCAACATCTTGGCTGACAGCTTCAGTGAAAATTTCTCCCCCCCCCCTCACCACCTGCAGGGCCTATTACTATTCCAGGGGATTGTGTAACTCCAATTATTACTGATACATTGGCTAATAAGGCTCTATCTAAAGCTAAAAACACTGCATCCATGGGACCAGATGGTGTCCCGGGCTGTGTCATACGCAAGCTCCAAAATGAATTAACCCCGCATCTGAATACCCTGTTCAGTCTCAGCCTCTCGACAGGATATGTGCCCACAGAATGGCACACAGCAACGGTGGTTCCACTGCACAAGGGTGGGCCCACAACCGACCCTGGGAACTACTGACCAATAAGCCTGACCAGTCTGATCTGTAAGGCAATGGAGCGAATCATTATGGAACTCATAAATGGAGAGATTGGGAACCTCCAAACACTTGACCCCACACAGTTCGGCTTCGTCAAAGGCAGATCATGCCTCCTGAACCTGGTGGATTTCTTTGAGACAGTTACTCAGGTTACAGATAAGGGAAAGGAGGTACACACGGCTTACCTTGACCTTGCTAAAGCATTTGACACCATTCCCCATTCGGGTATTATTGATAAACTCACCAACCTGGGCATAAACCCTTATGTCACAAGATGGATCACAAACTGGCTCTCAGACAGATCCCACAACATAAGAATAGTGGGATCTATGTCCGAATCCAGACCAGTAACGAGCGGTGTGCCTCAGGGCTCTGTCCTGGGGCCCTTCCTGTTTGGCATATACTTCTCAGAAGTACAGGCAAGCACTGAAGGGCTGTGGCTCACCAAGTTTGCAGACGACTGCAAGCTGGGTGCTATAATAGAGTCTCCGGCCAACATGGATATCCTCCAGAAGGGCCTTAATGAGACTGATGCATGGTGTAAAAGCCATGGTCATAAGCTAAATGCTAAAAAATGTGTAGTAATCCCCTTTGGAAAAAACAGAGTACCCGCGAACTACCACATAGGAGGTAACCCCCTGAAATCTGAAGTAGTAATAAGGGATCTAGGGACCCAAGTAGATAGTCAGCTTTCCTTTGATAACCATGTTGCCAAGGTGGTTAGAAAATCCTTCTATGTGACCCATCTGATCATGAAAGGGTTCGTATCAAGATCTAAGGATGTAGTGGTGTCCCTCTACTCTTCCCTCATCAGACCTGTTATTGAGTACAATGCACCAATTGGAATGTACCTGGCTAGGCATCTCCAGCAGCTGGAAAGACCACAGAGGTACCTCACTAAGAGGATTACTGGCCTCAAACAGTTGCCCTATGCAGCATGATTGAAAAAACTAAGGCTTTTCTCTGTTGCATACTGCCTTCTCAGAGGCGATCTCTGTGTAACATACAGAGCCATGTCCAACCCAGAACTGTTGAACATGCTCCATCTTAGCAAAACCAAATCCACTTGAGCTACACGCTCTAGGGATATAAACCTCAGCACAACAATGAATAGAACATGCTGGAGAGATAGATTCCCTTTGCAAAGACTTCCCTTGCTATGGAACAAGGTCCCGATCAACATAAGACAGTGCGCCTCACTATCACTCTTCAAGAGGAACCCTAACGAGTGGATGAGTAACAGAAAGTTCACACCAGGGATCATACCAACAGCTCTACTAGATAATGGCCAAAGGTACTAGCTACTAGATCAAGGGCCTAGGGAACTAACCAAAGGGGCGGTGAATACTGCACAATGTAGCTGGGCTAATATATGCCTTCGGGCAGATAGCCCAGTACCTACCTATGAACCTATGAACCTATGAGGCAGCAATGCTAATCACGGTCTATATTACGAAAGCAAAAAACCCTATGTGCGAATTTCAAAACATTGACCCCTATACTGCGAACCACGAAAATCCAGAATGCACTAAACAGCGAAAAAAAAATCGAACTGTCATAGTTGGCCAACCCCACCACTAGCTATATACTACCTACCCAAATAAAATAAATAAACCACATACATACACTAACCAAATCCTTCTTCTAACCTAAAGTAAAGCACAAAACCCTACTTCTAACCTTACACTAAACCCCACATACACAACTAACTCTGCACTATCCTTAACCCCTCCCTAACCCTAAGGTCCATAACTATAGCACACATCCCCTACAGACATACACCCAAACAAAACAAATGATCCACAAACATACATTTAACAAAACCCTACCTCCAACACTACTAAACCTCACATACAAAACTATCTATGCACTATCCTTAACCCCTCCCTAACCCTAAGGTCCGTAACTACCGCACACTTCCCCTATGAAAATATACACAAACAAAATAAATAACCTACATACATACATTTAACAAAACTCTACCTCTAACCCTACACTAAATCTAACTTACATTACTTATCTAAGCACTTACCTTAACCCGCACCCTATCCTAAACTCCGTAACTATCCAACACTTACCTTATGCAGCTAATCCACAGACGGGCCAACTGTGGACATTCAATATTTCCATTTTCATGGTTTTTAACTTTTGCTCTAAGTCCACCGCGCTATACGGTTCGACATTTACATATTCGCGTAAACGTCTTTTCGCTTTCCTAATATAGACCCACTAATCACTGTACCACTGCACCACCAAGTCAGTCACTAGGTTCATAGCTATTAAATTAAGTAAAGAAAGTACATTGTTTTAAAAATAGTGTCAGGTACAAACTAAGTCTGGTACACACAAAGTCTGTTTATGTGACACATAATAGGGTTACAGGAGAATCATGATAAAGCCCATAAGCTTTTCCTGTCAGTAATGAAGCTTAATAATTGTTTATGTCTTTTTCTCTTTTAGCAAGCTAGAAGATGGAGCAATCAGGCAGGCAGTTTGTATCCTTACTACAGCATTCCTTGGATGGCCTGCAATCATTGTAAAGTAATTCTTCATGTTTTTCTCTATGCCGGCCACAGTTGAGCAGAAACCAGTAAACTGTTAACATAGCTGGAGGTAGTATCCACCATCACAACAACTGTATCGCAAGCCATGTGTTAAAATGTCAAATGTCACACATCAAACTACTGCCATGAAAGAATTGGCAGTCATAAACACTCTTTCCAAGTCATTTTATTCAGGTTATATTTAAACTGAGACAATGGGATTTCCCTCTTCAGAGTTATCGGCAAGATATTCCAGAACCTACCAGCCCATATATGAAAATGATTCCTTAAGAAGTTAGTCTTATGTGCTACGTCAATGAAAAAATTATTTTCTTTTATTCATTAAATCCTAACTTTATTAGTACCAACACCTGCTGAATATCAATAATTATAATGACATTTATGTACCATTATCATATCTCCTGTAATAAACCTGTAAATCATTGAATAAAGGCATTCCAATCTACTGAAAAGATCCTGCCCTTTCAGGCCCTTAATTTGTCTTGTAAAAAAATCTTTGTATTTTCTCTAATTTCCTCATATATGGGTTGCTATATGAACAAACTACAGACCCACACTGTATAATGAGAGAAACAATTACTTTATAAACTGGCAACAGTACCTTTTCTTTACCTGTCTAGAAGAAATTGTTCTAAAGAAGTTACCTGTTTCATAATAAAATTAGTTGATAACACCCAATCGACTGGTTCCAAAATTAAATATATCATCAGTATTGATTCCTAAATCTGTATAACATTAACCTTACTCCAAGATTATGGCTTTCATAACTTAAGTATAACTAGGATTATTAACACCAAAATGCATAACATTAGCTTTCTAATATTAAACTTCATAATGTTCTCTTTTGCCCAATGATCAAGTGTATATGAGAATGCCTGAAAGTAATACTTATCATTAATGGACGTTACCATTAAACCAACCTGGGCATCATCAAACCTATATACTATCTGCCAATCAGAAACTACACATAAAAATACAACACAAAATGTGATCAAGAACTCAACCTTGAGAAACCCCACAGTTAATCACTTTCTCTTCCAATATAACTAACTTCACTCGACAAAATCTGTTTTCTAACTAGTTTCCAACCCTTCTGATCATAAAACCATTCATCCTATATTCGTATAATTATGCCACAATCTTTTTCTGTTGAACAATATCAAAAACCTTACTCAAATAAAAAAAATAAATAAATAAAATCAGCTGATAGGCCAGCATCAAGAGTTTCTTGAGCATTTTAATAAGAATTCAATAAATTTGTTACACAAGACTGACCCTTAACAAAACCATGTTGGAAGGTATCCATTGTATAATTCAAGTGTTTAAGGAGACAATCAGTACCAATTTACTGGAAACATTTTCCCAAAATACTCATTAGACTAATAGGCCTATAATTACCAACATTTGTAAGATCCCCTCCATTAGGTTCAAGGATCACCAAGGCTTCTTTCCACATAGCAGAAAATAATTTTTATTTATTTTATTTTATTTATTTTACATTTGTTAACCGGGCTAGTCTAACTGGATATATTTCCATTTTCAGTAGAGGCCCGGGGAGAAAAGCTCCAGTAGTAAACAATTTGATTATAAATTTGAAATACAATACAAACGATGCAAATCATAGTTGATACATAATAAATGAAAGTAGTTCAATAAAAAATACAAGAAGCAGTGAATAAAAAATGGAGATAAAAGATGGTATTTACACTAATATAAAAGTGACAAAAGTATGTGTTAAATTATTTACACAAATAAAAGTGACAAATGGGTATGATAAAATTATGAAAATAAGAATGTTTTGAGATACTCAACAGGATAGATTCCACCAGTATGTTCCATTGTGTTCACCAGTTCCTGTTCCGCTTCAAAAAGTATGCATTAGAGTTTGGAATATATAGTAGGAGGTGGAAATAATATTAGCAAAACCAGAAGGTTAGTCAGGGTTACTGCAGGGGCATAACCAGTGTGTTTTAAGGTGTCTTGAGGTTTTGTTTAAAGGCAAGGAAGAAAGTGACATTAGTTTGTTGGGCATAAAGGTAACATTCAAGCATACCATCCTCAGAACTGATTGCCTAGTAGGAACAACTGTCTAAGGATACCCAAGGTGTAACCTGTACATCCAGGAATGTAAAGGACTAGGGAGATGGAGGGTGGGAGTAAATACTCCAGAAGTGAGGGCAAGGACATCTACTGTTATGGTAAGATTTTACACAACTGTACTATGCCCTTACATTCACTGCTACAGTATTCATAATATATGGGAGAGTGCCAGAGCTCAAGAGGAAATTTGGGAGGAGGAAAGAGCAGAAGAGACCTCTAAAAAGTCATGAAGAATGGCTCTAGCAAAACCAGTCCTACCTTCAGAAATACCATCCAACTTGTAGTGCTTGGTAAAAGTATGCACAGAAGCCCAGGTAGCTGCTTCAAGAATACAATTAGTATCTAAGCCCTTGTAAAAAGCACCAGAAGAAGCCACAGTTCTAGTCAAATGAGCCTTTACAGAAGAAGGAAGGCTCTTGCCATTAAAAGTGTAACAAAAAAATAGCCTTTGAAATTCAAAAGAAATGGTTTCCTTGGATATAGCCAATCCTGAAGACCTAGGATGAAAACAAGCAAACAACTGATCGGATTTTCAGATGGCCTTAGTCTTATCCAAATAAAATCTGAGTTGTCTATGCATGTCCAAAGTATGCAGCATCCTCTCACTGTCAGATTGTGGAGGGGGGCAGTAGGCAAATTAATAGACTGCCAACTCATTAAACACCTTAGGCATAACAGAAGGATTAGTATGCAAGGACACCCTGTTGTCATGAAAGATCAAAAAAGGAGGACAAGCCATGAGGGCTTGCATCTCAGACACCCATCTGACAGAAGTAAAAAAGAGTTAACAGTCTTGTAAGAACAATGTTGCAAGGAAGCTGAAGCCACAGGCTCAAAAGGAGCTTGTCAACTTCTCCAAAACAAAATTAAGATTCCAGGGAGGAGGAAGAGGCTTCCTGGGTGGTCTAATATTAAAGAAGCCTTTAAGAAATTGTTTAGTCTTAAATCTAGAAGCTAAAGGAGGAGTTAAAGGCAGACAAACAGATAGCTGATAAGTAGGCCTTAATTGAATAGGCCAAACCAGCACTGAGCAACTCACACAAATAAGGGAGAATCAAAGGAACATCCACGGTAAGTGGGTCCAGGTTATGAGAGACACACCAAGTGGAAAACCACTTCCATTTGGATTTCCTAGTAGTAGATTTCTTGGCCTCAGAAAAATGGTGTCTATGTGGGATCAAAACCCTATCACCCACACTGTCGGTTGAAGCATGTACAGATGGGGATGGATGAGAGATCCCCTCGTCTTGCGTAATTAGATCCACCCTGTGAGGTAACTTGTGATAACTGGCCTTGTCTAGATGCAGAAGTACAGGGATCCAGTGCTGTTGCGGCCAAAAGGGGGTCACCAACAAGATTTTGGAAGCATCCTTTTGAATCTTGAACAGGACTTTTGGAATGAGAAGAAGGGGAGGGAATGCATAAAAAAAATCCCTTTCCAAGAAAATGAGAGGTAATCATTACTAAATAAAAACGGAAGCAAACATAATAAACATGAAGCAATGTTCTCATATATTTTTGACAGAAAAATATCTATTTTTTCCCACCAGGCTCAGCAGCAGAATTCAGTTGTATCATTTAACAAGCTTTTTTAACTTGATCTAGTTCCAAGGTTGGGTATTCGTCAACAGATAACCATTCTTTCCCAATAAATACAACTCCCTACCAGACCTGATAAAATTATTTTATCCAGCAGAACTTTACACAAATCCTTAGGATCACTTGACTAATCACCATGCAATATTATTAATGGTCTGTTGGGCACTACCATAAAACCTCAAATGCCTGTAAAATGCCTTCTTCTTATTATTAAAAACATGACAGGCTAGACTCATTTTATATTTACACTTACATTTCTTGCCCTTACCTTATACTTACCAATAGGTAACCTTTTATATTTCTTTGTACAAAAAAAACCACGTCTCTTATCTAGCTTATCAACTTTCCCGTTCCACCATGGGGCAAGACACCAAGTCATCTTATCTATATGGCTGGCACACCTAAAACTAATGAAATGCAAACTGATGGAAGGGTTTATCAAGAACTGTGTGATAGCGTCCCTGCTGACCTCCAAAACCAAACTGCTATACTGCAGAAGATTTGAAAGATTTGGTGTTCGCTCAGTCTTTTTCTTTTTCAGGTAAAGTACAAACAGACTATTTTTATATAAACTGCAGTAAAGGTTAAAACAAATGCATACTAAATGGCAGCCATATTTATAAGTGTTCATCCATAAAAACAATTCTCTGAATGTAATAATACCCACCATGATGGGCTGTATTGGGCACTATTGGACTGTCTTCAGGTGAGGAGGTCCTCTGTTTGTGGCATCAGCCCTCGGAGCACCGGTGAGCTGTCCAATACTGCCCAGTTCTATACACGGCTTTGGGAATTATTACATTATTCAGCAGGTTTACAACATTCTGTATCCTTATTATTCAGATGTTTTAATTGACCATGAAAAAATGTGTCATAACCCAGCAAGTATGAAGACTCACTTTTATAAAATGCAATATAAGTACTGTATTTATTCAGTTATACTTAGTTCCTCATTACACCTCTCTCTCCAATGTGTCTACTATGCATTTGCATAATTTTATACAAACAAAAACATTTTATTGTTGACCTATTGAACTATATCAATGTAAAATTATGTTACTAAGCTTCTTTTTAATGCAACTTTAACTTTATGTATGTAACCCAACATATGTGAATCTTTTTGCTATAACTGCTATTATATCAATATTGCTTAAAATTGTACTTGTTTAAAAATGTACTACTGGAGCTTTTCTCCTTGGGTTTCCACTGAAAATGCACCACAAGCCCAGTTGGAAAAACAGGGTTAACAAATGTCAGTAAATAAATAAATAAATAAAATAGTTGCATAAGGTTCTCCAGTAAGGTGGTTATAGGCAGTTTGACTGTCTTCTCATAGCTAACCACTTGAATAAACTCATGCCATGTGACATGGACATTCCCTAGGAAACAATTCACTTAAATGGATTATATACATAGGCTTCAGTGTTATCTCCACATAATTAGCTTTCTACACAGAGCACTGTTACTGCTGAAGGTTAAATAACACCCCTATGTAATGTTCATGACAATACAAATATTCACTGACTTCAGAAGTGAAGGCTATGAGTGCTGGTAATATTTGTCATTATAGGAACACTGAAGGCTATGAGTGCCGGTAATATTTGTCATTATAGGAACACTGAGCAGCTTGTCTCTGCCTCCCAGATATCACTTTATTTTCCAATATACAACTCCTGGTATTTAAACCAAGAATAACATGACTTACGTTAGCAGATGAACCACTCTGTAGAAAGCTGTGCATTAAAACATCTACTTGTCCACTTCTAGACTTGATAAATCCACAAACCTATACACAATGTAAAACAAAGCTAAAATGCCACCCTGTAAAAGAAAATAAATGCAGAGTCTTCAAACACCTCAGAAATAAAGGACAGTGGTTACCAAAAATAAGGCTAACATTTGCACTGCAGATGTCATTTTGAGTCACATTCAAATATAGAGTGCAGATGCTGAATAGTGTATATAGTGTATGTATGGATGTTGAACTTAGTGTAGCTTCATCATCACCATCATCACCATCATCACCATCAACATCATCACTATCATCATCACCATCATCATCACCATCATCACCATCATCATCATCATCACCATCACCATCACCATCATCACCACCATCATCATCATCACCATCATCATCACCGTCATCACCATCATCACCACCATCATCATCACCATCATCACCATCACATCACCATCATCATCATCACCATCATCATCATCACCATCATCAACATCCCCTTTTATTCCTATTTTTATGCATGGGATTGGGTGTCAAGTCAATGATGGGCATCTCTCACATCAGTGCACGTCCATGTCTTGGCCCAACATCTTCCTTTCTTTTGATATTCTTCCTGTCTATCCCAAATCTTTATCAAATCATGTGCTATCCTGTCACCTAACCACTGTAATCTATTTTCCTTGACCTTGTTTGCAATTGGGGCTACTTTGGCTTCTGCTCTTATGTCCTCATTTCTTCATCTGTCCCACACTATGCTTCCTACCACCCCTCTCAGGGATTTCATCTTCATCACTTACAGCTCCTCAACTGCTCTGCCTTCACTGCACAGATTTCTGTACCACACAATAGCACTGGTTGCATCACTGTTTTGTCCACCTTACTTTTCAAATTCTTTGGCATTCTTCTGTTATACACTACCCCTGCCACTCTGTGCCGCTTAGCTGCAGACCCTCTGATTCTAACTTTGACTTCCTCATTCAGACTTCCCTCCTCAATCATCCCACCCAGATATTTGAAACTGTTAACCTGCTTGACTATATTTCCCTTTTTTTCCTCACAGTTCAGCTGCGATTTCTTCTATTTGCTGCCACAAAAACTATCTTGCCTGCACTTGTTTCAGCCTATGTGCCTTTAGTTTTGCATTCCAGTCCCATATTGTTTATGATTACTGTTTTCAGTTGGTGGAATCTACTGCTATAATTCCATTTCTTTCAAAGGTTGTTAATAATTGTATTTGTTAAATTAGTTAACTCTCCTTCAATGTATTCTAATAATATTAGCTACTAAAAACTATCTCATTTTCCTTGTCATACATTTACAGTCTCCATACCTCTCAACCTTTTAGCGCAAGAAATCTGGACAAAACCTAAAATAATGGGGGGACAAAGGCCAAAAATAGGGACACATTTTAAATATTGCTATTATAAACTTAGAAAGTGGCTAGAGCAATAGAATTTGTGTTAGCATGCATTTTTCTAAAAGATATAAACTATAAAACAGAAAAACACAAATTTTATGATTAACAGACCAAAAGTATGAAGGAAAGATCTGGACATTCTGTGAAAATCTGGACAGTTGAGAGATCTGAAAGTCTGCAGTTACTGCTGTGCATTATGCTTTAAGTGTGCTTAACAAATATTTTACCTTTGTATTCTGTTATAATTTGTACATTATTATGTTTGTCACTATAACTGTAAACTATTGTACTAATCTTCTGTATTGGAGTTGAAAAGGGACGGATGTCAAGATGACTTAAACAGAAATAACTTTTATTTGTTTATTTGCACTATTTTGCTAGGAAAGTTTGATTGGGTACAGTGACACCTTTTTCAGGGGAGGTCATAGATAAAACCTCCATACTATATTAAATATTTAAAGGATGAATGAAAATATCAAATTATTTACAAAATTCTAATAATTAAACTGGCATAATTTGATTATTGTTTTTCAGTCTTTGTATTATGAGTTTCAGCTTTAAATTAAACAGAAAAAGGGATAATGGGCCCCCTTGCGTAGTCCCCGGGGATAAGCAAAAAGGTATTTCAGAAAACTCAGTTCATACTTTAACCATTGGAATAGAAGATTAGCTTGATATCCAGTTAATAAAAATGTTTAGAAAGCCAGGAAATAAAAAGTTTTTTTTAGTCTTAAGGAGCACTTGTTTCCATGGGCCTTGAAAGTTATTTGCATCTGACAGAATCTAGCAATCCATGCATATAGTCTAATGGACTACTTAGTCATTTTCTCCAAAATGTTTCTAAATAGGAAGTTAGAAGTTTGGCAAGGATCTTGTGTTTCATGTCTATAAAAGATATGGGATTATATGATGGAGGAAAGGTTGGATCTTTGCTGTATTTTGGAGAGATTGCAGACACTTTTAGAAGCAACGGCATGCCAGGAATGAATGAAAGAAGAGTGTTGGAGAAAGGAAACTATGGGGGTTACAGATATTTCACATTTTGTATATATATATATATATATATATATATATATATATATATATATATATATATATATATATATATATATATATATATATATATATATATATTGCTTGAGCACTCAAGACATCTTGTTCTGCTGGTTTGCCAGGTTTCAAGTATTTCATTTATGTTGAGAACTTCTTTATTTAAGTGGGTAAGTAAAAAAAAAAACAGCATTAGCTTTAATTAATATGTGAAAGTTGACAAAGACTTAGGTAGAGTCTGATCTCACTTACTGAAATGTCTGAGTTAGAAAGAAAGTATAACTTTTTTTTTTTAATTACTGGCAAAATCAACAGCAGTGACAACTAGTTTAGTTAGTTGAACAGAGTAAACTTGTTAGATAAGGAATCTGATGGCTAGTTTATTGGTGATCTAATAACCTAGCTTAATGTTTACTAGGTATAGCTATAAATCCTCTGTATACAGTATTGGGCATCAATGCATTAAGAGGCTTGAAATCCAAAAACGTATCCTGGAGAATTTCATATTTTGTCTATGTTTCTTGAACATCTTTGAGAAGAAACTTTGTTTTTTGTGATGATGATTAAAGTTGTTATATATCCCAATATGCATTGCACTTAGATCATGTGAGCAGTGTGTTCAATATGACTGAAATGTTAATATTTCTGTTAAGCTGGTATTTTGTAGAGATATTACCTGTTTGACTAAAAGGCTGCTGAATCCTGACATTTCTGACTCATCAAGATAATTGCCACACCCCCATCTTGCTAGAACTGGGATCTTTTCAATTAAGAAAGACTGAAAAACACCAAAGCAATTGCAAAATTGCCTCACACCATCTGAAGTGAATCCAAGGGTATAGTTAGACATACTTGGTGTATTCAAATGAGTACTTTTTTTCTAAGCATATCTTGGAAACTTTAACACTCAAAAAGCACAAAATATTTACAACTGTGCAAATGAATATTTAGAGTACAGAGGTATACAAAGAATGCTTTTGTGAAAGGAATACAGCTCTAAAAACAGCTTGCTATGGGAATAAATGGTAACAGTTGAAAATAACGTGTCATGTTTAGGTTTTAATGTCAGATCTTTGAATGGCCAGATTGTTGAACATCATCTTATTGACCATGCAGGCCATCAACCCCCCTCCCCTGCTAATTATATATACCAACTCTGAGAACACACTAATGTGGGAAAAAGGGCAAATTTCCTGATTCCTACTGTAACGTCATCTCAGCCAGAATGGTTTAATGCCTTCCATTGTCGATGAGATGATACATTTGACAATGTGGCTGATAGACGGTCTGACATAGACATGTCACCTTTCTATATGTATTGAGGGTAGCAATTTGAAGACTGAGTACATTTTTAAAATGCTAGGTGAGTGGTGGGAGTAACAATGTTAGGTTTGAGCACAAAATGTACATTTGTGGCTACACCCCTGAGTGAATCCACCAAAGACCATGTCAGCTGTTTTAAGTTAATTAAATAAAATTGTAAAAATAATTATTTAATCAAAATTAAATCATTTATACTGGAAAAAATAAGCAAAATGACAGAACTGATCTTGCTGGAACTACTGACTTTTCAAAACCATTCGGCTGGACTACTTGGAGACAGAGATTCCCTCTGTTTTAGTATGGTGTCCAACAGGATAAGGGATCAAATGAACTCCAATTAAATACCTTATTATAGTCCATAGGATGACAGATTGAAAAAATGTATGGTGTCTTTTCATTCTCAGGAGGCCAGAGTGATACATAAGAGTTAGCAGTTAGTAAACTGAATGAACATAGAACTGGGATTAGGTAGGCTGATGTAAAATCTTCTGCAAAAGTACAACTTGAAATAAATTTAATTTTAGAAAAGGCAATATAAATAGCCAGAGAGGTGAAATTAGTTTAAAGACAGAATGCTAACTTGTTTATCTTGTTTATTTATTTTATTTTGTTTACTGGGATAGTCCGAATTGGTGGAAGCCCATTTTCAGTGGAGGCCCAGGTGGAAATGCTCCAGAAACAAGTTACAAAAATGTTTACAAAATTGTACAGAAAACAACATATATAAAATTCTTTACAAAATTTTACAGAAAACAAAGGTTGCAATGTTTTGTGAAAACATAATACAAGGACCAGACATAGTATATGACAATTTTCAATATGAAACCCTGAAAACACGTGAAAGGTGCACAAAGAGTGCAAACATTAGAATATTTGCTTAAAATAGCAGTACAAAAAATAATGAATTGTACCAGTGAAAAGTGTTAAAGAAAAGGATACATTTTACTTCTGTAGTCATTTGGAAATTGGGATTGTGTGGATGTAAAAGGACTACAGGAAGGGGAGGGAAGCATAGTAAGAATGGATAGATTGCATAGAGATAGTAGGACAGCCAGGGAGGAAAGTTGAGGAGATATAAGGGACAGAGGGATTAGAGAGCTGAGGTTAAGGAAGATACGAGATGGAGGCACAAGAGAGTAAGAGATATAAATAGGATTAAGAGTGGATGTACAGTAAGTAGATAAGTAGAAACTGGGCTTTGAAAGTGAGAGATGAAAGGAAGAGCAGGTGGAAGTTAGTAACCAGGACAGGAGCAAGAGCAGATGCAGCTGTTTTCTAGGAAGTCTTTTAGGCATTTTTTGAATTGAGATGGGTTGGTAATAGTTATAACTGGCTGAGCGATGGAATTCCATTTTTGGAGATGTATTTGGAATAGAGAGAGAGAGACACCTGTTTATTAGATTTGGAGACTTGCAATAAGGATTTGTTGGAGGATCGGAGAGAACGGTTTTTAGTGTAGGGTTGAAGGATGAGTTGAAGGGAGGGTGTTTTATCAGGTTGGTGTACGAGTCAATGTGTGGAGGTAAGTTGAGTGTATATCAAGTGGTGAGGTAATTCTAGCAATTGCAGTTGCTGTAAGGCAGAGCAGTGGTGAGTTCTATATGGTGAATTAGTGGTGAATTTTAAGATTTTATTGTAGCATGCCTCAAGATTAATTAGATCAGTTTTGCTTAGGTTTAGTAGGGTGGAGGGAAGATGGGTTCTGGCTGTGTATTCTCTGGTGCTATTAGTAAGGAAAGGCTTGACTCTATATAAAGAACCTAGTTTAATATATGTTTTCTTGATGGCCTGTGATAGGTGTAAGTTGAATTTTAGGTTGTTATCTATTAGAAAGCCAAGTAATTTTGTGTGTGTCATGGCTGGTATTATAGATTAATGTATTTGGAATGGAGTAGAGGGGGTCACACGATTTGGTGGGGTAAAAGACCATTAATTTGGTTTTGGAAGGGTTCAGTATCAGTTATGACTCAGATAGCCATGATGTGCCAGGTAAAATGCAGAGGAAAGCAAGTTTAGAAGGAGGCATCATTCTTGTCAACAGAAAGCAAATGTAAAAGAAGCAGAGTACGCATCTGACAAACTGACAAATGCATGGGTTATGGCTGTTACCATGGTGACTCAAAACATTATATTGTATGTGGCAGAAAGTTTAAGTAGTGTAAAAGACCGGAACAGTTTGCTGTTGTTTATTAAACAAAGCTTATTAAAGATGCTGATTTTAAACAAAGGTTAGGAAATGTTCAGAAAGCATTTTCCTTGGTTTAGTCATTACCATATCTGATATAGAAACAGACTGGTAGGTGAAACTTCATATTCACGGAACTCAAACAAGTTTCAAGACTGACACAGAGGCAAATGTTATTGTGATATCATGTGTACTTACAGAACTTTCTCTAAGTGTCCAGAGTTGCCTGAAGCAGAGACTGAAATTCATAGCCATGCAGGAAAACTCAAGGGAATTGGTAGCCATGTTGGAGTTGATGGAACTTAAGTACAAGTTCTGGGTTTATCTGCTGGGTGATCTGTACTGGATGACCTGTACATATATAACTGCTAAGATGACACTATGGTGTAAGATATGGACTTAATTGTTAGAGTAAATAAAGTCAGTTTAGACATACTTAGTAGAGGTGGTCAGCTTAACTGTAATCTTGGTGCCATTGTAAGCCCTGCCAAGGACAACAAGAGCTTCCAAAATAGCCTTTCCCAAGCTTATAGCTTATAGCTGGTGTCAAAACCACAAACAAGAAGTCCAATATAACTATCAGATTGACAATACACCCCTGAAAATTGATCATTTAGTTAAGGGCTTGGAAACCTTTGCAGAAAAGAAACTTTCTATCACTATGTGCCCACTATTGCAAGAAAGTACTTTCTGACTGCACAGCTTAGTACTAAGAGTATGTAATCTTGGTCCAGGGAATACGATCATTTCACTGTATTTTGCACTTAGCCGCCTACTCACTGACTATAATATTACTTTTCTTATGTACTTGTCCAAACATCTGTCACAACATGAATGCCCACAACACTTTGTTACAAAGAAAATGAAGGGTGTAAATCATGAAAACTATGCAGACCTAATCAAAGCCTTGTCCCTCCTTCCAGTGTCATACAGACTATTGGCATTAATAATGGCACTATTATATTCCCTGACTCTACCACTAAACTGTTAGGAATTACCATTGATAATAACCTTACATTTGATTACCATATAAATAACACCATTAAAACTGTCAACAGAAAAATAGGCTCCTTATATAGAATCAAACCTTTCCTAACCCCAACAGCCAGAACCAAGATTGCTCACTCCCATCTAACCTCAAGTCTTCTGTACACCTCACCTATATATACTAACCTAAAGAAAAATAATCTTAACAAACTAGCAACTTCCTATAATAACATAGCCAGATTTGCCACTGGCAATCCCTTTAGAACCCACCACTGTCTGAATCTTTGGTAGCTAGACTGGCTTGAATTCCAAAACCATTTGATTATCTCCCAACTCACCATTGCCCACAAGATATTTTACCAACCCAACACCACCCCTATACTCTCCAATCTCTTAATCCCCTATAAAAATCTGAATTCCCTACGTTCTTCTAGCAAACTCCTCGCTAGCATAACCGAGTCTAACAACATGGCTGGTGACTCTCTGTTTACTAACACAGTGGGTAAAAACTGGAATCAGCTACCCAATGAACTACCTCAACTCTTCCTTGCCTCTCTTTAAACAAAAACTCAAAAAACACCTTAAAACGTACTGGTTATGCTCTTGTAGCAACCCCAACTAACCACCCACTTTCTCTACTGATACTTCCTCTTCCAAATAAACTTACCAACATTTTAAAGCTAATTCTTGCAAGCGAGGCTGTTAATGTTTGAACTCTAATCAACATACTGCTGAAATCTTTCTACTTTTGATGTGTAAAATTCCTTATGAATCGAACTGTGCTACATTTTTTATTGTCGCTTTTTCAAGTGTAAGTATCTTCAGTATGTTATTATTACTTGTTTTACTTTTTAAAATCCTTTTATTTACCATGTAACGACATTTTTAATTTTTTATTTTGCTGGAGCTTTTCTCCCCGGGCCTCTACTGAAAATGGAAATATATCCAGCTAGACTAGCCCGGTTAACAAATGTAAAATAAATAAATAAAATAAATAAATATTGATCGATGATCTCTGCTATGAGTACAGAGCCTCAACAGACCCTATCCTGTGAGACCTACTAATACATTTGCAAGTCCAATGAGTGCATAAACACTCAACAGATCTAACATGTTGCAATTATAGATACATATCACAGAAAATACCAATTTTAAGACCAACAGTGATATATGGATATGTGTTGATTTAAAAATGATACTGTTGTGAGAGACAGGATAATTTATCTGTTTTGGAAGACATAGAAAATGTTTTGCATATTAGATGCTTCTACTGAGTTTTGGCAAACACCCCCAGATGATAAAAGGCAAAAGTTGACAACCTTCATCATTACTCCACTGGGAAGGTTGTGTTTCAAGAGGCTGCCATTTGGTATAACCTTATCACCTCAAATTATTCATTGTAAATTGAATGATTTACTCAGACAGCCTAATGGAGTTGTTATTATGGCTGACACCTTGGTATCTGATCCAGATAAAGAAAAGCATAATTCATAGTTGCAGCCATTGCTTCAAATTATCCAAAACTCTGTGTTAATAAACTAAACCAAGACAAATGTTGTTCTGGAAAGACTGAGCTACAGTACTCTAGATACAGTATATCAATATATTTATATGTTCTAGAATCTGACCAGATGCAAGCAAAGCCATAGCAATAGCTGAGTTGCGCAATTTGTCTTGTGTGACTGAGTTAAGACATGACCTTGGCATAATTAAGTTCTTCATTAAGTTTGTACAAGATCTCTTGACTGTGTCCCTTAACCGACTTGTTAAAGAAATATATATTCTGGTTATTGGGAATTCTCAACCTCAAAGCCTTTGGCAAAGTAAAAGAAATGTTAGCGGCAGCTGAAGAGATAGCACAGTATGATTTCACTAAACGGGAATAGCGAGTGTCTTCTCCAATGCAGTCCATCCATTTCTGTGTTAAATATCTTTGTTTCATCTTGCTTTCTTCCTGTCTATTCCAAATCTTCTTTGGTAAATTGTATTCTGCTTTCCATGAAATCTGCTCAGCTCCCTATTGAAATGTTTTGAAATGTTTTCAGTGGAAATGCCATATGCCGACATGCAGAAAAAAAAAGAAAATCCAGGAGAACAGGGAATGTCGAACATTGCTCTCCTTTTACAAGGGCAAGATCCCCTGCGCCCCTGATGTGGGGGCAAACCCTCCACTCTCCAAACTCACATAAACTAAGTCTGTGATTGCCATACGTGAGAGAAAAGGGAATATTCAGAGAAATGGCCATCTCGGACTTAGTATATGTAAGTCCATTTTTTTGGCCATTGAGTCTCCATGTTTCGGGACTTGCTTAAGTAGATCCCAACATTTCAAATGGTTACCAATCTACCAGAACTACTATCTTCTACTTTCCTTAACCATCTCTGAAGTTGGAGCTACTTTGGCGTCTGCACTGATGTCATCACTTTCTCATCTGTCCCACAACAGTGTGCATCCTACAAACCATCTCAGCAACTTCATTTCTCTCAGCAATAGCTTCCTCAGCTGCTCTGCCTTGACTGCCCATGTTTCTGTACCATGCAGTAGTACTGGTCACACCACTGTTTTCTGCACCTTATTTTTCAGTTTTTTTTATATTCTTCTGTTACACACTAACCCTGACCCTGTCAGTTTTCTGCAGCTGCTCTCGTTCTAGCCTTGACCTTCTCATACAGTTTTCCCTTCTCGACTTCATACTTAAAGCTGTTAACTTGTTCCAGTATTTTCACTTCTATCTCAGTTTTCAGCTTCTTCTAATTTCCTCCATTTGCTGCAATGACAGCTGTCTAGTCTGTACTTAGTTTTATCTCATGTGCCTACAGTTTTGCATTCCATTCCCCTATCCTTTGCTGAAGCTCCTGTTCAGAGCCTGCCTGTAATGTCACATCATCTGCATGCAGCAGATTTGCTGACCTGTCCCCCCTGACCTGTTTGCTAATGTCATCCGTCACCGGTATGAATAGCAGTGGGCTCAGACTTTTTGTACTTGTGTCACTGGGTCCTTCTTCTTAACCTGGACTTTGAATTATCACAGGGCTGCCCAAATCAGCTTTCTTGAGACCTTGTCATACACTTTTTCCATGTCTAGAAATGCTCAAATGGACAATTTCCTCATCTCTAGCTTCTTCTCAACTATTTATTTTCATTACAAACATCAGATCAGTTGTGCTGCATCCTGATCTAAATCTGAACTGCTCCATCTTATTTAATACTACTATGTGTATTCATTTCTTAAGTACCCTCTCCAGAACTTTCAACCAGTATGATAGGAGTTTGATACCTCTGTACTGCCCACAGTAGTGACGGTCCCCTTATTCTTGTACACTGACACTAGAATGCGCATTCTCCAGTTAGCTAGGATACACCTTTCTTTCTATATTTCTACAAGTACCTTCAGGTGCCATTTATGTCCTCACTCACCCACCATCTTGATCATCTCTGCCATGACCACATCTGAGCCTGCTGCTTTCACTGACTTAATATACCTTAGTGCTCTTCTTACATCTTCTAGGATGGTCTCTTCTTAGTCTTTCATCATAGGCTGTTTATGACGCGGTACAACTTCTGTGGGATCTTTTCATTCAGAAGCAGCTGGAATTACTCCTTCCATCTATCTCTGATGTCCTTGTAGACTACTGAGCAAGCTGATGCTGGCATCCCTTATGAAGGGTGTCTACCTATCTTCTTTATCTTTTTGTCTTTACCTTGAAACCTGGTAGAGTTTGTGCCATTTGCTGAGTCACTTTCAAAAGCTGGTCGAGTGTTTTGATGCCTTGTTCTTTGTTATTGCAACTGCTCTCTTATGTTCATAGGTTCATAGGTAGGTACTAGGCTATTGGCCCTAGGGCCTATATAAGCCTAGCCAAATGGTACCCTGGCTTTTGCTACCCAAGAAAATTATTTTCCTGTGCCCCTGTCAAGCAGAGCCACAGAAGTGATCCCCGGGGTGAATTTCCTATCTCCCATCCAATCATCAAGATTTTTCTTGAAGAGTGCTAATGAGGAGGTTTGTTTGATATAGATAGGTAGTTTGTTCCAGAGTATGGGAAGTCTCTGAGACAGGAATCTATCCCTCCAGCATGTTCTGTTTATTGTGGTGACAAGGTTTAGGTCCCTAGAGCATGTAGCTCGGAGGGATTGGGATTTCTTTATGTGGACCATGTCCAACAGCTCTGGGTTTGACATAGCTTTGTATGTTAGGCAGAGATCGCCTCTGAGTAGGCGATATGCAACAGAGTAAAGCTGGAGTTTTTTGAGACAGTCTGCGTAGGGCATCTGTTTGAGGCTGATAATCCTCATTGTGATGTATTTCTGTGGCCTTTCCAGTTGTTGTAGATGTCTTGTGAGGTACATACCAAAAGGGGTGTTGTACTCTATAATGGGTCTAATGAGTGATGAGTAGAGGGGAACAATGACCTCTTTTTTCCTGGATGAGAAACCTTTTGTGATGAGGTGTGCCACGTAGAAGGATTTCCTGACTACTGTGGTGATGTGATTATCAAAGGAGAGACTACTGTCCACCTGTGTTCCAAGGTCTCTTATCACACTTTCGGTGTTAAGTAGACTACCGCCTATGTGGTAGTTCATGGGTACAGAGTTTTTACCAAAAGGGATGACAATGCACTTTTTGGCATTGAGCTTGAGGCCATGGCTTTGACGCCAGGCATCTGTCTCGGTGAGGCCCTTTTGTAGGATATCCACATCATTAGGAGATTTGATTAATCCTCCTAGTTTGCAGTCATCTGCGAACTTTGTTAGCCAAAGACCTTCTGTGTTAGCCTGTACTTCAGAGAAGTAGATACCAAACAGGAGAGGACCTAGGACTGAACCTTGTGGTACTCCACTTGTAATTGGTCTGAAGTTGGATTTAGAGTCTGCTACTTTCACAGTGTGGGTTCGGTCAGTGAGCCAGTTGGCAACCCATCTTGTGACATAGGGATTTATACCTAGTTTAGTGAGTTTGTCTATAATTCCAGAGTGGGGGATGGTGTCGAAAGCCTTGGCAAGATCTAGATAGGCTGTGTGTACCACCTTACACTCATCTACAGCTTTGGTGACCGCTTCAAAGAAGTCTATCAGGTTTAGGAGACATGATCTGCCTTTTACAAACCCGAACTGGGTAGGGTCCAGAGTTTGGAGAGTACCAATGTCATTGTTTATAAGTTCCATGAGATTACGCTCAATAGCCTTGCAGACCAGGCTCATCAGGCTAATGGGGCAGTAGTTTCCGGGGTCCGTGGTGGCTCCCCCTTTGTGGATTGGGATAACCATTGCTGTATGCCATTCAGTGGGCACAAAACCTAAGGTGGGGCT
Source organism: Protopterus annectens (assembly GCF_019279795.1). Taxonomy (NCBI): domain Eukaryota; kingdom Metazoa; phylum Chordata; order Ceratodontiformes; family Protopteridae; genus Protopterus; species Protopterus annectens. Next base: position 73,635,608 of record NC_056735.1, on the reverse strand, counting down.
ATGATTGAACATGGTACTTAGGTGGGGTGCCAGTTCGTTCTGTAGTTCATGTAGAACGCAGCCTGGGATGTTGTCAGGTCCCATTGATGCTGTGTTCTTGGCTTTGGAGGGTGTATTTTTTACCTGTGCAGCCGTGATTACAGGTACTTTGCATTTTTCCGGTATAGAAATGGGCCCTTTAGGGGATGAGAGAGGGGTAAAGTTAGCACTGAACCTATCTGCCAGGATGTTGGCAATATCAGTTGATTCTGTATATTTAGTGCCATTGTGCTGTAACTCAGAGCAGATCTGAGTGTTGCCATTGAGATTCTTGACATAGCTATAGAATGTTTTGTGGTTGTCTTTAGAATCAGTGGGGATTTTGTTTTTGTAACTAGCTTTGGAGGATTTTATGAGGGATCTCAGCTTCTTACTGAGGCTGACCACGGAGTTCTTCCAGTCATGGGATTTTACTCTTTTTTTGCAACAGTTTCTTTCTTCTGTTGTAGAGTTTGTTTATTGCAGGGGACCACCAGATGTGCTTCCTTTTTTTGGCGGATAGCATCTTGGTTCTGTTAGGGATTGCACGATCCATGCACTCATGTAAGTGCTTATAAAGTGTAATTGTATAGGATTCAGAAGTCATATCTCTATTGTCCATCAGCATGGGTGTCGTGAAGTTTGCCACTTTTGTCTTAAGAAGCGTGAAGTTGGCTTTGGAGAAATTTTTTACGGTGGTTCCCTAATGGGGGGTGGGGCTGGGATGTGGATGTCTAAGGTGATTTGCTTCTGGTCGGATCTGACCAATAAGGAATTGACCTCTGGTGTGGAACACTGGTTGCCCATGTTGGTAATGACCAGGTCTAGGATATTGCTGCCCCTGGTGGGGGTGTGGATAAGTTGATCCAAGGCATTGGAATTTATGAATTCCCGTAAACGTTGAGCACAAGAGTTGGTACATGACTAGTTTTCCCAGTTAATGGTGGGGTAGTTGAAATCGCCCATTATTAGGGTGTTAGGTTGTACCCTAATATTTTCCAGTGTATCAAGAAATGAGGAGTGAAAATCTTAGCCTCTTTCTTAGCTAACTAGTATTCCTTCCTAGCTTGATTTATCTTTTCTATCTCCCACTATTTCCTGCATACCTCCATTCTTCTTTTGGGAACTCTCTGTTCTGCTGATTGCCACCTATTGCTTCTGAATGCTAAGTGATGCTGAACATCGATATTCATGTATTATAAAGGAGCAACTTAGGAGTGTGTGTGTGATCATGAGAGATTATTCAGATTTCTAATAAGGATCAAGAGTTGCCAACTCCAGAATGACCAAAAGCCAGCAGTATTACTAATTAATTCCTGCAGTCTTAGCAAGATGACAATGAGTTACCAAATACTGTAAATGAGACCATGAAGGTTCAGTGCCAGCAATATATGTGCCCTGAGAAACAGTTAGTTGTTATTATTCAGAAATCCTATAAGTGACTGACCAATATCTGTGTCAGAAGATGACAGTTTCCTTTGTGCGATGCATAATGTCTTCTAGACTAGAAATTACCAAGAAACTAGAAAAGGAAGCTACCCAGAGTGATAGAGAGATACAAGCTGTTATTTAGAATGATTGAGATGGATGACCAAATCGCTGTTCACAAACAAATATCTCATGCATAAATATTTTACAGTTTGAGCTTATCTTCCAGATCATGATGGCTTGTTGTTAGATCAAGAGAGAGAATTGTAATTCCCTCATCACAGCAAACTAAAGTCATGTGTCTGATACATGAAAGTCATCAAGGTCTCACCCAATACCAACAAAAAGCAAAAATGTAAGTTAAAGGTAATCATATCATAGGAAAACAAGTTCCTACTTTAAATTATCTAGGAATTGTTTTATGCTATAATAACATCATTAACACAATCAAATTGTATGTGGAAACATGGAATACAATATTACTGACTTTTAAAGATAGATTACAATTAATAAAAATGGTCTTACTTCCTCAGATTCTGTATGTAACATTAGCAATACAGCTGCCCCCTGAGAGACGTCTCCTTAAAGAGATAAACACGTGCTTATTAAAATATCTATGGTTTCCTAAAAAAAATAGAGTAGCTTTAACTTATCACATCAGGCCATGGGAACAAGGAGGACTAAATTTCCCAGATATTGAATCCATATTCAAAACTGTTATTGAATGGATAAAGCCTAATTATTCTGCTAACTGGAAAGTATTACATACTGTCATATTAACAAACTAATCCACTTCATTAAAAAATGTTTCAGTAACAGATAAAATTAATAAACCCTGGTATTTACTAAGTATTAATATGCAATATAATATAACAATACCCACCAAATCATATTTGGTTAACCACCGTCTCAACTCATTTAGGAACTTTAATAATGCAAATATGAATTTAAAAGTTTGGTTCGATCTTTTAATCCCATTTACTATAACAAAAAAATATCCTCACAAAATATATAGAGAAATATTTACTTCTTGGGAAAAAAAGAATTTTATTTGCTTGCAAAATGCATTAAAGAACTAAAAGTTCTAGATGAACAAATGATAAAGACAAAATCTACAAAATCTCATCTCAGGACTGGTTAGCCCTGCAAAGCATTTTAATGTATTCCCAGGATTTATGCAGAGTAATTAATAACTCATCCTTTAAGGATAAACTGAAATTCATAAATTACTTATATGGAATTATATATAATGATCATAACATAAAGAGTGATATTTCAAACTTAAGCAAAGTATTAATAAATTACAAAATGACATATTTCTAAAGGTCATTCATTACACCTAATTGAAGACATCAAATCAAACATTTTGCTATCAGTAAACTATACAGAGTATTGGAAAGTTGTTAATTGAAAATATTTACATAGAGCATTTTTAACCCCGGCTAAAACTTCTAAAATTAATTCTTCCAGAAATGGAAAATGTTGGAGATGCAATCAAGTAATTACAACTGACTGGAATCATATTTTTTGATTGTATTAACATCAAACCATGCTGGAATTGAATCCAAAACTTCTTACAGGCATTATTTATTTATTTTATTTATTTATTTTCAGTTTGATTACCGGGGAAGTCCACTGGGCTACAAAGAACCCATTTTCAGTGGAGGTCCGGGGAGAAAAGCTCCAAGGCAGTACAATCAAAGTTACAAATGCACAAAATAAAAATACAATTGAAAATGTACAATCAGCAAGTGTACCTAGTAAGAACAATGCAATATAAAGAAAAAAAAACATTTTTTTTTTTTTTTTTTAAGGAACATAATTTGCAGTATTTACATCTTTACAGTCAGCTGAGAGTCAACTAAATCTATTTTGGTGGAATTTAGAAAATGATATCAGAGAGCAGATTGGTGTAGGGGAAGAGAGGGGCCTAGTATAGAATCCCTTGAATTTATATAGGGTGAAAGCAAGAGCATTTCCATTTGGATGAAAGGTGCAAGAAAAGTTGGGTCTTGAAAGATGATGTGTTAGGTATAGTCCTAAGTGAAGGAGGGAGAGAGTTCCATTTTCTACCTAGAGAGAAGGATAGTAGTAGCTGGCCAGCGGGAAGTTTAGGTCTGTGAATGGAGATTAGGTTTTTGTGTTCTGATCTCAACGATCTGTTAGGGATGTAAGGGGGAAGGATGTTGGATAAGGCTGGGCAATTTTCTGGGAAGAATAGTAATTTGTGAGCGGTCGTTAGTTGAAGATAGTCAAGGTGGTTAGGGAGTTCTAACCAGTTCAGAGATTGAAGGGTTAGGCAGTGGTGGGTTGAGGTTTTGGACTTAGCGGCGAATTTAGAGATCTTATTGTAACAAGTTTTGAGTTTAGAGGTGAGGGAAGCAGACAGGTTAGTAAGAAGAGGGGAGCCATAAAGTAGAGAGGGAAGGAGGTAGGTGATAGCTAAGGAGTGCCTAGAGGAGTTTGAAAGAAATAGATTGTTCCTGTAGAGCATCCCTAACTTTTGGTGTTTTTTTTATGTTTTGTTGTATGTGGAGATCAAATTTGAGGTGTTCATCAATGGTAATGCCAAGGAGTTTAGCGGAAGGGACCACTTCTATAGGAGAGTTGGTTTGGCTTAGGATGATGAATGTGTTTTTGTCAAAGGAAGAAGTCTTGGTAGGGAGAAAAATTAAAATTTTAGATTTATTGGAGTTGAGGGAGAGATGGTTTTGGTGCATCCAGTTTTTGGAGTGGAAAAAGCTGTTTGTGTTTTAGACAGAAGTTCAGAAAAGTTGGGGGTGGTACAAACTAAGGTGGAGTCATCAGTGTATTGGATGACTGTAGTGTCAGGGAGGACAGAGTGAAGGTTATTTATGAAGATGTTGAAAAGCATGGGACCGAGGATGGATCCCTGAGGAACACCGGTAGGTGTGGGTAAGAAGGAAGAGATAGAGTCCATCCATCTGACAGCTTGAAATCTGTCAGAAAGGTAACTGGAGAACCAGGAAAGAGTATTAGGGGAGAGATTAAGGTTGGAGAGATGAAAGAGAAGGTGTGAATGGGAGATGGTGTCAAAGGCTTTAGAAAGATCTAGCAGAACAGTGGATACAAGAAGTCCAGAATCTCGGGCTTGATTAACAGTTTCTAAGAAGGAGAGTAGGGCAGTTATAGTGCTGTGGCCGGGACGGAAACCGTGTTTGGTGGGTGTAAGTAGCTGATTCTGAGTTAAGTAGGGTAAAAGTTGGTGGTGGACACATTTTTCAAGAATTTTGGATATTGGAGAGAGTAGGGCTATGGGAAGGAAGTTAGATATGGAGGTGTTTTTCCCTCCTTTGTGGAGTGGAAGAATGTAGGCTGAACGCCAGAGTTTGGGTACATATGATTCTTTTAAGGATCGGTTGATCAGGATACTAATAGGGAGAGCAATACCTTCAGCTGCACATTTGAGGAAGGAGGGGGGAATGTTATCGGGGGCATTAGAGCAAGGCTTTAGTTTGGATAAAAACTTTTTTATAAACAATGTAGAAACTGGTTTGAGCCTGAACATAGTGGGACAGTTATTAGGGATGTTGGAAGGAGAGATTAGGAAGTTGGGAGGATTATTGTCAGTGAATATTTTGGTAAGCTTAGCTATAGAATCTGTAAAAAAAGTGTTGAAGTGAGAGCTCAGTTCCTTGCCAGTTAAACTAGGGTCAGGGCAGGGGTTATTTCTAGACCCAGGATGGAGAAGAGAGTTAACAGATTTCCAGAATTGTTTTGGGTTCTTATAATTATTGGACTGAAGTTTATTGTAGTAGCTTTTTTTGACCAAGGAGATTAATTTTTTTACTTGGTTGCGGAGTTGGGTATATTGGAGGAAGTCAGAAGATAGTTTACTTTTTTGAAAATGCTTCCAGGATTTGTCTCTGAGATGCATGGTAGTTTTAGTCTCTTTGGTCAGCCATGGAGCAGAGTTGGCTTTGATTCATTTGTTTCTTAGGGGGGCAAGGGAGTTAAGAGTATATAGGAAGAGAGAGAGTTAAAATGCTCTACAGCATTGTCAAGGGAGAGAGTGTTAAGGATTTGCCAGTTGATTTGTTTGAAAATGTTTGAGAAAATTGTGGGGTTGAATTTGCTAAGGTTACGAGTTTGAATGTAATGATGTTGGAATAGGGAGGGGTTAGCTGAGCAATGAATGAAGGCAGGGAGATGGTCACTAAAGGATTCAGGGATAGTGCCAGAGAGAGAGATTTTGTTTGGATGGGAGACTAAAATCCAATCTAAGATGGATCCTGGGGGATGGTTTTTGTTAGGTCGGGTTGCAGAATGGATTACTTGAGAGAAGTTGAGGAGGTTGATGGCTAGGGAGGAGGAAGGTGAGTTGATTTTGTTCCAGTCAATGTTGACGTCACCTAAAATAATGGTTTCATATTTTATTTCCGATGAGGCCCAGTGGAGAATATTCTCGAGGGTGGAGATATTACCGCCAGGGGAGATGTATAAGGAGATGAAGCAGATATTTTTATGTTTATTGAGTCAGAGGAGACTTGCAGTTATTTCAGTATTTTTGAATTGAGGGACTGGGATATGAAGGGGGATTATGGAGAGAAGGTTAGAGTAGATTAGGGCAGAGCCTCCACCTTTTTTATTTAAATGGTCAGTCCTTAGGATGTTGAAACCTGGAGGTAAGATTTCAGAATCAGAAATATGAGGTTTTAGCCAGGTTTTGGAGATGGCTAAGATGTCAGGTTGGTTGTGATTGATCCAAGCATGGACATGGTGAATTTTGTTGGCTCTGGGCATTGATAGAGAAGACCTTCAGGGTGCTAAGAGAGGAAGTAGGAGAAGAAGGAGGAGGGGGGAGAGGCTTATTTGAAGTGAGGGAGGAAGGGGAAGGAGGGAAGGAGTTGTTTGTACTGAGGCAGGGGCCTGGGTTAGGATTAATGTCTCCAGATAAGGCAAGGATATTACACAAGACAACTTTTTGCCTTTTAAGTTTGGTATGTGGGAAGTTGTTAGGGGTTAGTGGAAACGTAAGAGAGAAGCTTTTTGTAGAGGAGGAGAGAAGTTTGGGATGGAAAAGGTGAAATAGGTTAGTTGTGATAAGGGAGGGAGAAATGGAATGGAAGTGAGAGAGTAGGAGAGGTTGTGGGTGAGTGAAAGTGATAGTTGGAGTAGAAGGAAGGTATGGGTGAGGTTTTAAGGAGTATGAAGTAGCATGATAGAGAGGAATAAGAAAGAAGAGAAGAGAGCAGGGGAGTCTGAAAGTACAGAGGATTGGGGAGGGCATGTTTGGATTGGGAGGGGTAAGAAAAGGAGAAATAAGAAAGGAAGTAAAAAAGAAGTTGTGATGAGAATGAAAAGGAGAGGAAGGGAGGTATAACTTATGGATAGGAGGGGCGGTTAAGTGTAGAGAGAAGAGGAAGGTGTAAGAGTGGGTGGGGATATCAGAGGGTGATTGGGATTGGATAACTGATGAAGGTTAGATTGAGTTGGTAGAAGACTGTGATTGGTTAAAGGATAAGGAGGGAGGAGTTAGTGAGGTATAAATGTAGAAGTGCTGGGGCAGGTGAGATTTGGGGGCAGGGTAGGGGAATGGAGTGAGCCTGCAGGGCGAACGGAGCGGGAAGAGCCAGAGGAGAAAGTGAGGAAGACAATCAGTACAGAGTGAATAGTCTGAAGGTAAGTTCAGCAGGGATGTGAATAGGTAAGGTAAGAGTATCAGAGATGTGAATGGGGAGTACAGAGAAGTGGAGTTAAAGGGTAGATGTAAAGGAGAAAGACAGTGGGAGAAGGAAGAGACTTCAGAAAGGGTTAGAGGATGGCTGTAAATAAAGCGAAGAGTGGCTAGGGATCCTGGACAGTAGAGAGGGAGAGAGCAGAGGGAAGATGTTAGATGGCTGTATTAGGGGAGATGAGGAGGGCGAGGGAAAAGTAGTGGGGATAGCAAGAAGGTAGAGGAGCGCCACCTAGTGGTCAGTCAGTCTGAGGCAGTAGAGACCCCACAGAGAGAGTCAGGAAAGGGAGGAAGGTGCTAACGGGGTTCAGGATAGGGGATAATGAAAGCAGGGAAAACTAAAGCAGCAGGGAAGAGGGTTGAAATTAAGGGGAGAACTAGGAGTGCAAGCCATAAAGAAGAGGGGGTAGTGGCTGCTGGCTAATCTGGCAGGGAAGCGTACTATGACCTAGTAGAATCAACTGAAACTGCACAGTTTACAAAGTTCACATACTTTCTTGTAATCCTTGTTGTAGGAAGAACCCAGGGAGCAGTAGCAAGGCCTTAGAGGTTTTGGAGTTAAGAGTTCGTTTAGCCTGTTCTTGGCCAGAGTGTTCAGGTGGGTACTTTTCAGGAGGTTATAGCAGGATAGGCAGGAGCCCAAGTTTCTTGTAATCCTTGTTGTAGGAAGAACCCAGGGAGCAGTAGCAAGGCCTTAGAGGTTTTGGAGTTAAGAGTTCATTTAGCCTGTTCTTGGCCAGAGTGTTCAGGAGGGTACTTTTCAGGAGGTTATAGCTGGATAGGCAGGAGCCCAAGTTTCTTGTAATCCTTGTTGTAGGAAGAACCCAGGGAGCAGTAGCAAGGCCTTAGAGGTTTTGGAGTTAAGAGTTCATTTAGCCTGTTCTTGGCCAAAGTGTTCAGGAGGGTACTTTTCAGGAGGTTATAGCAGGATGGGCTTTCTTGTAATCCTTGTTGTAGGAAGAACCCAGGGAGCAGTATCAAGGCCTTAGAGGTTTTGGAGTTAAGAGTTCGTTTAGCCTGTTCTTGGCCAGAGTGTTCAGGAGGGTACTTTTCAGGAGGTTATAGCAGGATAGGCAGGAGCCCAAGTATTTTGGGTGCAGACGCTGGAGCCAGGGTAGCACAGCAGCTGAGGGGTAGAATAAGGAAATAAAGATGATTATTTAATGAATCCTTTGTGTTATCTAAAGCTTTGATTTTATTGACTGTAAATGAAGGTCCTCATCTGAATAGATCAAATCTGCATTTACTATGGACAATACTTGAATCTCTAGGAAATGCATAACGAGAAGATGAAATTCAATTACAACACCTACTATGGAAGATGTCTTTGCTTTACTGAAGAGTTCAATTTTGATGGAAAACAAATTTAAAGAATGAAGGATTTATCCTAGGTCATTAGTAAACAGTCCATGGGAAAAAGTCTTATCACTGATTGACACTTTACAGCAAATACCAGACATGCTCTGATAATTTGACATTGTTTCACCTGTACAGTAACTGGAAACACTTGTTATTATTTTAATGTCAGGCTGACTGTAAATATTGTATATAGTTGTTTAAAATGTTATACATAATGTATTATGAAAATTTTATAATACCGTTTGAAAATAAAAACTATATTATTGATCCCTACTTAACGACTAGAGTCAGGCAAGATGAAATGGATGAGTGTCTTTATTGTCAGTTCCAATAACAGAGTGCTGAGTGCTACTGACACATCTCTCACTAGTATCTAAATTCACAAAGACAACCACAGAACAATATATCAATTCGCCCAGCAGAAATCAACAATTCACCCACCAAATGAATGATGAACTTCCAGGAAGGCAGCAGGATATCCAAAAGTATAAAATATATAAATATTTATTGAACAAAAACAGAAAACATAAGCACTTTCACGGTATTACAATCCGCTTCATCAGACGTACTCTCTGTTAACAAACTAATACTTTTAAATACTTTATGAACACATTCAAACAGCCAATGACTGTGATAAAATAATCATTCAATTAATAATTTCATTAAAAATCCTTAAAAGCGGCATATAGAACACTAATTAAATCCTATCCATCTAATATTGAAAATAAGCGCTTAAAATAATAAATACAATATATACATATAATAACTCATAAAAGTTCTCTATTTAATCCTTCTGGATTTAAGTAAAGGTTTCAGTGGAACAACATCATTAAGTCCCCGTCCCCTATGTGCACCTAATCTCAAAATCCATTTGATTTCTAAGGTTTCCGTGGTATTAACAATATCACCTAACCTAACATTTACATCCTGTACTTATAATACCTGAAAACAAAATGTATGTTTTTCACCAAACTGTATTATATGCTTGGCTAAATCACTATGAATAAAACCTTTCACAGTGCAATATACATGGTCCCGCAAAGTGCAATTAGTTTTACCTACATAGAATGAATAACATTCCATGCAGGATGCTATGTATACTAAGTTCTTTGTAGTACAAGTGCTAGAATTCCTCAGCCCCCACAAATTGCCAGTATCAGGGTGTCTAAAAAATCTGGACTCATCTATCAAAGGACATTGTATCCATTTCCGACATCTTTTCATGCCAACCCATACTTTATTAGTTAAAGTTGTTATATTATTAAAAGTGGATAGCATAATTGATGTTTCAAACATTTCTTATTACTAAACACAAATGTGGGATGGTCCCCCACTATATTTCTTGTCATATCATCTATTAATAATATGTGCCAATTCTGAACTATGGTTTCTTGTAATCTATTAACATTCATAGCATATGGTAAAGTTACTGGCAATTTAGTTGTTGCTGTTGTAGGAAGTATTCTCTGTTGATTTATGGGTCTGTGAGAGAAGTATGGTTTAGCTCGACCATCTCTCTCAGATCTCACTTGATTATAAATTCTGTCAGTCTCATGTTTTTCATACCCTCTCATTGTAAAATTCACCTTAAGGTTATCTAGTTCATTATTATACACGTCTTCATTACAGCGTAATCTTGATAACCTCAGTGCTTGTCCTTTAACTATATCGCTGAATATGCTAGGATTATGCATGCTATCTCTATGTAAGAAAGTGGGCTTGTAGCAAGGGTTCCTATACACTGTTGTACTACATACCCCCTTTTTAATCAAAATATTAACATCTAAGTGTTCTATATTGTCATGTGAATATTTTATAGTGAATCGTAAAAAATCACTACTATTATTCATCCTATTATAAAACTGCATAAGTGACCTTCCATCACCTTTCCAAAGGATAAAGAGGTCATCCACAAATCTTTTATAATATATTATTTGTGGGGTCCCTATTAGATGTTACAACTCCCAAGATACCGTCACTGAATTAGTGTAGGTATTAGCGCAGCTAGTGCCCATCGTTACACCTGATGTTTGCTTATAACAGGTGTCCTGGAATAAAAAAATGTAAATCAACTCTGCTTTTGTCAACTAATCCTTGTTCTACCATTAATGTCTTCACCATGTCTATCCTTTTCACATTTGGGATGGATGTGAATAGAGCAACTACATCTAACGTAACCAATACTACTTCATTTAAATCCTTTATCTTATTGGTTACTTCAAACAAACTAGTCAAAAATTGTTCTCACTAGAAACTTGAGCCAAGATCCGGCACAAATGTGTCACAATGCATGGATCTCTGTTCGTCTACTAAAAACAATAAAACTCAAACAGCTAAATCTCAAACAGAAAAGAGCAAAACAAAAAAGCTGTGAACAAGGACATAATTGAAAAGAAATGCATTGAAAGGCGATAGCTGACCAACATCGCAAACAAAACCAACCGAGGAGGAGGGCTGCACCTCCCACACCCCCAATGTGGGGGGCTGTGCCTCCCACATCCCTCTAACTATATATATATATATATATATATATATATATATATATATATATATGTATATATATATATATATATATATATATGTATATATACCAACTCCAAGATCACACTACAGTGGGGAATAGGGAAAATTTAAAAGGTTTCCCATTCACTTACTGTATGCACCGCATTACTTCCTGGTTGTTGACCAACTATGGCCATTTGATTAATTTATTTTCATTGATGTCCTTGTTTGCTGGCAGCCATGGTGGTGCAGCGGTTAGCGTTGTCACCTTATAGCAAGATCCTCAACTGGGGTGCCTTCTGTGCGGAGTCTGCATGTCCTCCCTGTGGCTATGTGGGTTTCCTCCGGGTGCTCCGGTTTCTTCCCACATCCCAAAGACATGCTGTAGGTGGATTGGACACTCTAAATTGGCCCTAGGTGTGAGTGAGTGCGTGTGTGTGCCTTCTGTGGAAGGTTGGGCGCCGGGCTGGCAACTCGACACTGTAAAACTCCACTGCCAATCGTGAGCGGACAGGTGATCCACTGTGGTGACCCCTAACTGGGAAAAGCTGAAAGAAGAAGAAGATGTCCTTGTTTGATGCTTTTTTTGTTTCACTTCTTTCCAGTCGAGATTTAGCTGTTCGCATTTTATTATTTTCAGTAGCCTAACATGGACCCCAATATACATATATCACTTTGCTAAGGCTTAATACAGCATCTGGAAGCTATAAAACAATTCCAACACTTCTACCTTTCCTGTAGAAATGCATTTTATAGACATTGCATCTCTGACTGCATTCAGACCTGTGAGATAGAATCTTTATGGCCTAAATCAAGTCATTTGATTTCAGGTTATTTTTCTTAAGGTTAGCCGGGCTGAGTTTAACCCCTTCCCTTCCAGTATCCTCTGTTAGAATGCATACATTTCAGCAGTTGCAACAATACAGACTGTCATACATGTATATTTCTTTTCTGTCCAGCAGGACCCACTGTTGATACATTTTTTTAACACAAGCAGCTTTACAAATACATTTTTAACACAAGCATCTGTACAAATCAGTTTAATATTCAAATGACATACAATCCAGGAAGTCATCAAAAGAAAAAAGGAGTGCAGGAAGAAGTGGGGGACAGAAATGACTGACCAGGCTAGGAAGGACTACTGGTTGGCTAACAAAGAAGCTAAGAAAGATGTTGCAATAGCAAAGAATAGGGCATCAGAGGCACTGTACCAACTTCTGGAAAGTGACTCAGTAAGGGGCACAAAGAATCTATATCAAGTTGCAAGGCAAAGACAGAAAGATAAAGAAGATAGTCAGACACCCTTCATAAGGGATGCCAGCAACAACCTGCTCACCAGCCCAGAGGACATCAAAGGCAGATGGAAGCAATATTTCCAGAAGCTTCTGAATGAAGAAAACCACACAGAAGCTGTACTGCCCCAGAAACAGCCTACGATGAGAGAAGAAGAGGAGCCCACCCCAGAAGAAGTAAGAACAGCACTAAGGAAGATGAAGTCAGGGAAAGCAGCAGGCTCAGATGAGGTCACAGCAGATATGATAAAGATGCTGGGTGAGATAGGGGAGAAATTGCTCCTGAGGGTACTAATAGCAGTGTGAAGAGAAACGCCCAGATGACTGGAGAATAAGCATACTCATGCCAGTGTATAAGAACAAAGGGGACATCCACAACTGTGGGCAGTACAGAGGCATCAAACTCCTATCAGATTGCATGAAAGTTCTGGAGATGGTGCTTGATAAATGGATACACAGAGTAGTAGAATGTAAGATGGGAGATGAGCAGTTTGGATTCAGATCAGGATGCAGCACAACTGACCCAATGTTTGCATTGAGACAGATACTTGAGAAGAAGCTAGAGATGAAGAGAGAGTCCAAATGAACATTCCTAGACTTGGAGAAAGCATATGACAAGGTCCCAAGAAAGCTGATCTGGGCAGTACTGCAGTGGTTTGAAGTTCCAGAAACATTGGTAGAATTAGTGCAGGCTATGTACAAAGACCCAATGACTCAAGTACGAACAGTGTTCAGCCTCACAGAGGGGTTTCCAGTGGGTGTGGGTGTACATCAAGGTTCAGCTCTGAGCCCATTGCTGTTCATACTGGTGATGGACTACATTAGCAAACAGGTTGGAGGGGACAGATCAACAAAGCTGCTGTATGCAGACGATGTGGCAATACAAGCAGACTCTGAGCTAGAACTTCAGCAAAGGATAGGAGAATGGAATGCAAATCTGAAGGTACATGGGATGAAACTAAACACAGATAAGACAGTGATTATGGCAACAAATTTGGGAAATCAGAAGAAGCTGAGACTAGAGATAGCAGGGAAGATAGTGGAACAGGTAAACAGCTTCAAGTATCTGGGAAGAGTAGTTGAGGAAAAGGGTAGTCTGAATGAAGAGGTCAGAGCTAGAATCAGAGGGGCTGCAGCCAAATGGCATAGAGTATTAGGTGTAGTGTATGACAGAAGACTTCCAAAGAAGCTGAAAAGTAAGGTGTACTAGACAGTGGTGTGACCAGTACTACTGTATGGTACAGAAACCTAGGCAATAAAGGCAGAGCAGTTGAAGAAGCTAGAGGTGATGGAAATGAAGTGCCTGAGAAAGGTGGTAGGATGCACACTGTGGGACAGGTGAAGAAATGAGGACATAAGAGCAGAAGCCAAAGTAGCTCCAATTGCAGAAAAGATCAAAGAGAACAGATTATGGTGGTTTGGGCACGTGTAGAAAAGCAGAAGACAATCTGGTGAGGAAGATTTGGGACAGACAGGAAGAAGGTAAGAGGAAGTGAGGATGTCCAGCAAAGAGGTGGATGGATTGTGTGAGGGAAGATCTGTGACAGTCAGGCATGAGTGTTGAAGATGGCAGGAATGTGGCACTGAATCGAGAGAGTGGTGACAGTTAACATGATACCCCGACCCCATGTAGAAAAATGTGAAAAGGGGACTGATGATGATAATGATACAATTTGTTACAAAACTCCAGCTAGCTATGCTGGCATATGTTACACAGGCACTGCCCTACTTCTCCTAGCACAGCTGTCACATCATCACAGAAAGAATAATAATGGACCTGATAGATAATGACATAGGAAACCTCCAAACACTGGATTCAACCCAATTTGGCTTTGTCAAGGGCAGGTCATGCCTACTAAATCTGGTAGACTTCTTTGAGATAGTCACTAAGGCCCTGGATAAGGGCAAAACAGTACACACTGCCTACCTTGACCTGGCAAAGGTATTTAACACAATTCCCCACTCAGGTTTTATAAGTAAACTCGCAAAACTAGTAATAAATCTCTATGTCACTTGATGGATAACCAACTGGCTCAAGGACAAGACAGAGGTGGTTAAAGTGGGTGAATCCACTTCCATCAAGAGGCCAGTTACTAGTGGTGTGCCTCAGAGCTCACTGCTGGGAGAACTCCTGTTCGGAATATGTTTCTCAGACACCAAGGCCAATGTGAAAAGCCTCTGGTTGACAGTTTGCAGATGACTACAAGGTTGGAGGCAATCATTGAATCCCCCAGTGATGTAGATATTCTTCAGGAAGGACTAAATCAGGCAAATGATTGGTGTCAGAACCACAGCCTAAAGCTAAATGTGAAGACATGCATTATCATATCCATTGGGAAATCAAATGCCCTTGCTAACTACAACATTAGCAACAAGACTCAGAAGTGAAGGATCTAGGTACATAGATAGATAGTAGCTTGAACTTTGACTGTCACATGTCCACAGTGGTGATGAAGTCCTTCTATGTCACACAACTTATAAGTAAACATATGGCATCCAGATCCAGGGAGATTATAGACCCATTGTACACAGCCCTCATTAGACCAATAATCAAGCACAATGTGCCATTTGGAATGCACTTGACTAGGCATTTACAACAGCTGGAGTGACCTCAGAGATTCCTCACTAAGAAAATACAGGTGTTAACAACATGTCTTATGTGGACAGACTGAAAGCTCTTACCCTTTATTCTGTCTCCTATCAACTATTAAGGGCTGATCTATGTCTGACCTACAAGGCACTCACAGATCCAGCCCTGATGGAGCTGCTACACATCCGCATGACAAACAGTACATTGATCACCCATTCTAGTGATCTAAACTTAGTCAATGAAGCAAACGGAGCATGCTGGAAAGAAAGATATGCACCTCAGAGACTGCCCCTTCATTCGAACAGGATTTCTATTCACATTAAGCAGAGTCCTTCCCTGGCCCTCTTCAAGACCAGTTTTGATCAATGGATGGGATATCACAAATTCACACCTGGGAAGGCATCTATGTCCCTTATGGACAGGGGCAATATGTAGAATTGGTCAAATTCTCAAGGCATAGGCACAAAACCATGCCATCTTCCTGTCCCTAAGGGTTATATTAGCTAGGCTTGTAAATGTTCTTGAGCTTTTTGATTAGTAATTTCCCATGAACCCATGAACTTTTGGTAGTCACCAAGTTATAGATGTTAGGGACCCTTCAATGGAGCAATGTGACATGAGAGACATGCTTCTACAATAGCCTGTTGTTTTTGGCCCTTTAAATACTTAGCAGAAGGGAAAGTAAGAGAGAGAGAGAGAGAAAGAGAAAAACATACAGACATACGGGTAAAAAGTTGGAAAATCGATTCTGGATTTGTGCATGTTAGTATACACACACTATAAAAGTAGATCTTGAGGCACACTTTCTGTCTGACAGAAACCCTCATTTTAAAATAAAAGTTTAAGGTCTTGACAGCTGTACTCTTTATCTCTACATGAGAACCCAGTCTCCCTGAAGATAAGGGCACAATTGAGAAAGCCAGTGTTGTTTCTCCTGGTTTTTGAATGATTTTCGTAATCACAGAAAAACTGCTGCAGACAGCCTTTTGCAGGGGCTTCGTTTTATTATAGACTTGGTTCCAAACATCTCATTTCTAACAGGATGATTTGCTCTTGGATGGTTTCTCACCACATGAATAAGGACCTCTTTCATTTTCATAAAGGTTACTGGTATGTGAAAGGCTCAACATTTGTAAATAAACTACAGAAAATATGGAAACCCAGTGGGGCTAAGTAGCTGTTTTGAGTAATTACCTAATTATGCTGCTGTGTAGGAAGCCTGCAGTGTGGAAGGCATGACCTTTGACTGAGATGAAAAACAGAAACAATTGTATCAGCATGTAAATACCGACACTGCTGAGATGAAAATATTTCTGTCTAACCATGGAAAATATAGTCATTATTTTAGTATCTTCCTAGCAGATGTGCTATGCATGCTTATTGCTTTCCATTTAAATTAGAGTTATAAGATCAGTAATTATGCAAACAGCTCCCACATCATTGAGGTGATTATTATATTATTACAGATAAAACACACACACATACACACACACACACACACACACACACACACACACACACACACACACACACACACACACACACACACACACACACACACACAAAATCTATCCGTCTATCTATAGACACACATATATATTTTATATATTTTTCAGAATATGTTCTTTTTCCAGTATCTCAGTCATGAATTGAATACCAAAGTAGTTGTAGCTGAATTAATTATTAATATTATTACTGTTATTGTTAATCGCTGTTAGTTTTTTTTGGCTGGGCTTTATGGACTTGGAAATTTCACTTACTTAGAGTACTAGCTCTTTTTGAACTGCGGTGGTGGTGCTGCGGTAGCGTTGTCGACTCACAGTAAGACGTTGTCCTGTTCGATTCTCAGCTAAAGCGTCTTCTGTGTGGAGACATGCATGAATGGGCGTACCTTCGTTGAAGGTTGTGCGTCAGGGCCAGCAACTCGGCACGTAAAAATCTACTGCCAATCATTAGCGGATCGGAGTTCCGCTGCGGTGACCCCTACCCGGGAAAAGCTGAAAGACACAAAAACAACAACAAGACTACTAGCTCTGTTTGTGATAGCCTTTGTGTTCCCTGCCAGCACTCCAGTTCACTCAGGTAACTAGCGTCCTTGGCACGCAACCCTGCCTCCTGTTACTTGACACCTGAGCTCCTATTCTGAGCTAATTCCTATTATGCACTTCTCTGGCTGTACTTCTTCCACACCTTGTCAACCATTATTGTGACTGGTGCTTTGATATTATTTTATTATAAATTCAAATCTCAGGTCCTTATTGAATAGTTATGCAGACACATCTGGGAGGCAAGTGTCTTACCTCAGCTGTGCTGTCCCACCTCTTAGAGTTCCACTGTATACACCTGTTGGCATGGCAAAACTTTTCCATGTGTTTGCTGTCAACACCTTGCTGGGACTTTGTGGCACTCACTGTAGCAGGTAGCTGAACGGTCTTCCCACCTTTCAATGTTGAGCTCTTGCTGGGTTCTGAAGTCCTGAAATATCCCATTATGATACATGATGTTGAGTTTCATTCAGGGTTTATCATTTTAATATTAAACTAATGATCAGATGAACTTCTGACTTAGGATGAAAGCTCTCACCTACCTTTCATAACTTGGACATTTCAATACTAGCTACAAAAGAAGTCTGAAAGGAGGAGAAGCTCACAGAGTCTCATGACCCTATCTTCCAGCATGATCTATCTATACATATGCTCACTGACACATAGACACACAAATACATACACCCACACCCACCCACCCACCCACTCACACCCCACCCTAAACATGCAAGCCCATGCCACCACCCCCACACCCAAATGCACACATACTCCCACGCATCCACACACACAAGCACACAAACCACTTCACAAATATATATGTATACAGACATACACACATATATATATATATATATATATATATATATATATATATATATATATACATATATATGTGTGTGTGTGGGTGGATCTATATTAATTCTGCAATAGCGTAGTCATTGAATATGTCTTCCATGAACACCAGCTGTTGAAATTCACTTCAGCGAACGGTGGAATTTTTCCCATGGTTCGTAAACACTTGGCCCACCAACCATCCGGAACACACAACGGACTAAATCAAATCCACGCAAGTAGGTCCATCACCCCCCAGACCCCACATATTTATATATAACAACTCTGAGATCAAACTATAGTGGGGAAAAGGGCAAAGTTGAAGGGATGGCCAAGTGTTTGTGAACTGTAGGAAACAGTCCATGGTTTGCTGAAGTGAATTTCAGTGGCTGATGTTCGTGGAAGACGTCTTCAATGAATACGTCTTTTGTGGAATTAATTTAGACCCATATATACATATATGCATACACACACACACACACACACACACACACACACACACACACACACACAAATTTATATATACATACAAAGATATCTGTATAGCTGGGAGATGCATTTTGTAACATCAATGAATTTGCTATATTCTATCATTAATATTATTGATCTGCCAAATGCATTTTATCAGAATGCTGTTCTGTTCAATATTAGCTGCCAAAAGCTATATGCAGGTGTACTAAGCTCCCTACACCCCAAGACCACCACATTCCCAAACTGAGATATACCAACCCTAGAGTGGTGTAACAATAAGAAAAGGAAAAAACTGAGTCATCACACTAAAACTGACATTCATTGATTTGTATTAGATTAAGCAGCATTTGGAGTAAATGCGTTCAGCAGATGTACTGTCTCTCTCTCTCTCTGTCACCACTGTACCTGATAGGAATGTCTCTGTCTGTTTCCAGTGTACCTGATAAGGATGTTTCTCTCTGTTACCAGTGTACCTGATAGGGATGTCTGTCTCACTTTCTCTCTCTCTTTCTGTTACTAGTGTACCCAGCAAGAATGTCTCTCTCTGTTACCAGTGTACCTGATAAGAATGTCTCTCTCTGTTACCACTGTACCTGATAGGAATGTCTCTCTCTGTTACCAGTGTATCTGATAGGAATGTCTCTCTCTGTTACCACTGTACCTGATAGGAATATCTCTCTCTGTTACCACTGTACCTGACAGGAATGTCTGTCTCTGTTACCACTGTACCTGATAAGAATGTCTCTCTCTGTTACCACTGTACCTGATAGGAGTGTCTCTCTCAGTTACCAGTGTACCTGATAGGAATGTCTCTCTCTCTCTCTCTCTCTCTCTCTCTCTGTTAGGGTACTTGATAGGAATGTCTCTCTCTCTGTTACCAATGCACTTCTTAAGAATATCTCTCTCTGTTACCAGAGCACCTGATAGGGATGTCTCTCGCTATTACCACTGTACCTGATAGGGATGTCTCTTTCTGTTACCAGTGTACCTGATAGGAATGTCTTTCTCTGTTACCACTGTACCTGATAGGAATATCTCTCTCTGTTACCAATGTACCTGATAGGAACGTCTCTCTCTGTTACCAGTGTACCTGATAGGAATGTCTCTCTCTGTTACCTGTGTACCTGATAGGAATGTCTCTCTCTGTTACCACTGTACCTGATAGGAATGGTTCTCTCTGTTACCAGTGTACCTGACAAGAATGTCTCTCTCTGTTACCACTGTACCTGATAGGAATGTCTCTGTTACCAGTGTACCTAATAGGAATTTCTCTCTCTGTTACCACTGTACCTGATAGGGATGTCTCTCTCCGTTACCAGTGTACCTGATAGGCATGTCTCTCTCTGTTACCAGTGTACCTGATAGGAATGCCTCTCTTTGTTACCAGTGTACCTGATAGGAATGACTGTCTCAATTACCAGTGTACGTGATAGGAATGTCTCTCTTTGTTACCAGTGTACCTGATAGGTATGTCTCTCTCTGTTACCAGCGTACCTGATAGGAAAGTCTTTCTCTGTTACCAGTGTACGTGATAGGCATGTCTCTCTCTGTTACCAGTGTACCTGATAGGAATGTCTCTCTCTCTCTCTCTCTCTGTTAGGGTACTTGATAGGAATGTCTCTATCTCTGTCACCAATGTTTCTTAAGAATATCTCTCTCTGTTACCAGAGCACCTGATAGGGATGTCTCTCGCTGTTACCACTGTACCTGATAGGGATGTCTCCTTCTGTTACCAGTGTACCTGATAGGAATGTCTTTCTCTGTTACCACTGTACCTGATAGGAATGTCTCTCTCTGTTACCAATGTACCTGATAGGAACGTCTCTCTCTGTTACCAGTGTACCTGATAGGAATGTCTCTCTCTGTTACCTGTGTACCTGATAGGAATGTCTCTCTCTGTTACCACTGTACCTGATAGGAATGTCTCTCTCTGTTACCAGTGTACCTGATAGGAATGTCTCTCTCTGTTACCAGTGTACCTGATAGGAATGTCTCTCTCTGTTACCTGTGTACCTGATAGGAATGTCTCTCTCTGTTACCACTGTACCTGATAGGAATGGTTCTCTCTGTTACCAGTGTACCTGATAAGAATGTCTCTCTCTGTTACCACTGTACCTGATAGGAATGTCTCTCTCTGTTACCAGCGTACCTAATAGGAATTTCTCTCTCTGTTACCACTGTACCTGATAGGGATGTCTCTCTCTGTTACCAGTGTACCTGATAGGCATGTCTCTCTCTGTTACCAGTGTACCTGATAGGAATGCCTCTCTTTGTTACCAGTGTACCTGATAGGAATGCCTCTCTCAATTACCAGTGTACGTGATAGGAATGTCTCTCTTTGTTACCAGTGTACCTGATAGGTATGTCTCTCACTGTTACCAGCGTACCTGATAGGAAAGTCTTTCTCTGTTACCAGTGTACGTGATAGGAATGTCTCTCTCTGTTACCAGTGTACCAGTGTACGTGATAGGAATATCTCTCTCTGTTACCAGTGTACCTGATAGGCATGTCTCTCTCTGTTACCAGTGTACCTGATAGGAATGTCTTTTTCTGTTACCAGTGTACTGGACAAGAATGTCTCTCTCAGTTTCCAGAGTACCTGAAAGGAATGTCTCTCTCTCTCTTACCTGTGCACCTTATAGAAATGTCTCTCTCAGTTACCAGTGTACATGATAAGCATGCCTCTCTCTGTTACCAGTGTACCTGATAGGAATGTCCCTCTCTTTACCCGTGTACCTGATAGGAATGTCCCTCTCTGTTACCAGTGTACCTGACAGGAAATTCTCCCTCTCTCTCTCTCTCTCTCTGTTACTAGGTTACCCAGTAAGAATTTCTCTCTCTGTTACCAGTGCACCTGATAGGAATGTCTCTTTCTCTCTGTCTCTGTTACATGTGTACCCGGTACAAATGTCTCTCTCTCTCTCTATTACCAGTGTACCTGATAGGAATGTCCTTCTCTGTTACCAGTGTACCTTAAAGGAATGTCTCTGTCTGTTACCTGACAGTAACTGTCTACCTGACAGTAATGTTCCTCTCTGCTACCAGTGTACCTGATAAGAATGTCTCTCTCTCTCTCTCTCTCTCCCTGTTATGAGTGTACACAATAAGAATGCCCCTCTCTTTTACCAGTGTACCTGATAGGCATGTCCCTCTCTGCTACCACTGTACCTGATAGGAATGTCTCTCT
>NC_056735.1:73571687-73609187 GCF_019279795.1 Protopterus annectens | reverse complement strand
TTTTTCTAGAGTCACAAACAAGAAAAAAACATACAACCCTCTCTTGGAGATTAAGTATAGACCAAGAAGCTTTCCTAGTCATGATTCCTTGAAGAAGGATGTGCTGTTTTTTTCAGGTTATTCTGGAAGATCTTCTCCTTTGTGGCTGCACATTTTCCAGGACTGTGTCAAGAGTCATAGCCTTTCTTTTATAGGCACTAATTTCATAGAATTACTGACCTGTTAACAGAAAGTTCTATGGAATCCCTCTTCGCTACAGTATGGCTGGTGTCATTTGATATTTTCATATTTTTTAGTAGAAATGTAGGGCATAGATGCAGTTAAAATTAATTAAGTAGTAGATATAGTTTTAGGATTTATTTGTCAATAGTGTCACCTAAATTTTTAATTAACTTTCAAGAAAATGTAATTATTGTTTAAACACTAGTGTTAGATTTGGATATGGGAGATGAATTTAGTAGAGTATATTTCAGGAAGTTTAGTATATTGATTTTTAGATCTGTGATGTGCATAGTTCAGACATTTTTTTCCTTAGTTAGTATAAGTTTCTTTTGTGGTTGCTGAGGGGAATTTTGCTGACATCTTCAAGTTATAAATATTTCTAGATATCTCCACAGTGTACTAGACAAGCATTTTTGTTGTAGTCTTTATCTGGAGTCCATGTTGGAGAAAATAATTATATATATATTCATAACACTATGTTGCTCTATTGCATTATAATCACTGGAGCCAGCTTTTCAGTATGAATTTCATTTGTATTTAGAATCAATATATAAAGTTTTGAAAAAAATGAAAGATGAAAATGTAGTTCATACCAAAAGGCTCAGTCTGCACTAACCCCTTTCTCACTAATACGCTTGGGAGGCAATTCTTCTCCTGTGGCTCACAGGAGAGAAACCCAGACTGGGCAGCTGGATGGGAGTTAATGGCCATTGTTATTTTGTTCATCCTGGAGGAAGAATGGGAGATTGCTCTGGCTCTCCATTTGCATGACACCTAGAAGGAGCAAAGGGTGTGGCATCCTAGAAGGTCAAGTCCACAGTGCGGTCATTGCCAAGGTACTAGGCTGAGTGTAGATGTCAGCAGCACTAGTAGAACTTTAGGGAACCATGGGGGGAAATGCAAACTTCAGGAAGGGAGATGTCCTCTTGGTCTTCCAGACTGGTCAATTCTGTACTGCCTGATTTTTTCTTTCTGCGAGAATGAATAGGCTGATTAAACCCTCAAGTCACAGAATGAATGGACCAAAGAGCTCTTGTCCAGGCTGGACATGTCTCAGTCTTGCTTTAAGAGAGGAAAGAATGGGCTGAAAAGACTGGTGGACACAAAAAAAGAGAGAGAAAGAGAAAGAAAAAGGAATTTTTTAATAACTTCATAACAAGCTCAACAAACCATTTCAAATGTCATTGGGTAGAAGTTTAGGAATTTATACTTTATCCCCATATTCTGATTCATCAGGTAGACATTAAATTGTGTCTGACTGAACCAGTTTTGAACAAAAAGTTAATACATTGAGTTCTAGGCCATCAAAAGGGAACAGACATTTATTGAAAATTATCACATAAAAAAGACACATGTCTGAAAGCTGTACTAGATCTTTTACATTTGAACTTTATAAAAACAAAGAATGTCAGAATATAGACTAAAAATGTCTAATACTGTTAATAGAATTGAGCTCAGTTATAGTCAGCAAAGTCAACAAAAGATTAATAAATAAATAAATAAATATTAGATGTGTAGGATGCATACCTTTACATCCCAATAAGATCATGTCATAGGAAAACGTTGAGGTTCCAGGCAGCACATTTCCACTCCCTGCTGGTATCTGTTATCTATATCTATCCATATTTCTATATACATCTATATCTATATTTATACCTAGTTTTCCATTACAGAGAAGGATGAAGCACTATGATCCAGGTGACCCAGGTTTGAATATGGGCATGGGTGCTGGAGTAGCCATGTAAGAGGGATAGCAGTGAGTGGCTGATGTAGGCTCTCACATCTTGTTAGAATGGAGGAGCTTCAGTCTGCTGTGATGCTGAATACTATGCTGAAACAGGAATATGTGACACAACATACAGGCCTGGGACATATGTGTGGCTGTGCCGCATTATAATGGTCAGTAACATTCTAGAAGGTATGAGTAAAAGCATGTCCAGCACTGTGGTGTAGGACTCATAACAAGCGCTTGTGTAAGTGAGCACACACATGTCAGCTGCCCTGGGATGCAGACTTAGACCACTACAGGAAAACCCCTGATGGCTGCCTGTATGATGGTCTCCCTTGAATTGTTCTAGTCACACAGGGAAACAAATGAGCTGACTGATTGTGGGAAGGCTGATGACTGGCAGGCAGTGGGGATAGTGCAGACTGAAGACCCAGGCCAGGTCACATGACTTATCTTAAAACTATAGCGTATTTATATACTCTGTATGTGATATCCTCTTTTTAATGAAACTGTGTTCTCATTATATATGTAGTTATATGAAAGTTATAGAAATTATTTAATAATAACTCTACTAAAACTAAATCTTTGTGAGTCTTGTATCTGATAGAACAAACCAGATTTCATGCACTGAATCCTGTTATACACTGTCAACATTTTGAATACCTTTGAGACTTTTCAATAATGCATCCAATCCTTGAGTAATATTTATAGTCACTAACTAACTTGATCTATTTCTTATATTGGCTATCATCAGCCAGATTATCAGCACCTGAATTCAGAGTTTTAAGTAACTTTGACATAGAATTAATTGATATAAATCTTGTTTTAGGACTAGACAGGGCAGCTGAAGTCTCGTTAGGCATATTCACTCTGACCTCTAATAAGCCATGATGACTCCCTTGTGTTTTCGGGATGTGGAATCAGATCTGGCATTTTATGAAGTTAACACCATTTCCGTCTACATAGTTGCATATCGTCACATAGTATGATGTAAGCGCTTAGATTATTATAGTGATAACAACTGTATTTTGGATTGGCACTTCGTACCCTAGATGGTTATCTTGAACCATCCTGAGTAACTCTACTTCTTTCTGCAGAAGTAACTTATTTGCAGTTTTGTCATAAAACATTTTCTGCTTTATCTTCTGATCTGCAATGGGTATCATACAAACTGACTGCTTTCCTGAACAAGTAATGGGAATGAACTGGGACATTATGACCTTTTACCATTCCGCCCTTTAGAAGAAGTGCTGGTAAATGTGTAATTTGACTGAGGAGGTGTATTCCTGTACTGTACTAAGGGTAACTAAATGTCTGATCTGAATAATCACATTATCTTGTGGTACTGTTCGCTGATTGGATTACTCTCTCTTTTTGACCATTAGTCTGTGGGTATCATAGACTTGAAGTTATGTATGTCTGACAGTAGAGAGGTTTAATGCTTTGAACCACTTGTGCTTCAGGGTTTGATTGATTCATAGAGATGAATATGCCTGACAGTTTTCTAGTAGTCTTGTCTACATAAATATCTGAAATGTATATGGGAGTGATTAAAATAAATGAAACTCACAACTGTCAACTTCTCTTTGTCAACACACATTTGTTGACAAAACAAATGCTTGACAAGTGTGTGAGACTGGCAATCTCCAGGGTTGGGGAATGTGCTCCTTCCATGAGCATTATGTGATCTCAGAGTTAGTATATATAACTAGCAGGGGGCGGGGGATGCAGGGAGGCTTGTTCTCCTCCAAAAAAAAACACTGTTTGAAAGTTTACATGCTCTGAGGTTATGCTTGGAGCATGCATTTCTCATATCTGTGAGAACCAGATCCAGTATGTTTGCACTCCTGGTGGATGTGCTGACAGTCTGGTCCAAGAAGTTTGTATCTATAAAGTCAAGGTGGTTAAAATCCTTTCACCTGAGTTTTACTTCATTTAGTGTAACATTCTATCTGCTTCCGTAATCAGTTTTTAACTCTGCTATCATATTAAGACCCACTTCATGCCCAGATGTTTTTTTATTGCTAACTCTCAGTATGATATGGTGATCTGTGACATGTTTAGATCTAACTGAGCCATATCTGGCATCCTACTGGAAATTTAAACATCAATGTTGTGATCTTCAGAATAACAGAACTACAGGTCGGAATGTGGGGAATATTTACAAAGCCCAGGTTACAGTACCTTCGATTATTCTCTCTGAGGTACAGTAATCTTAGAATTAGTAAGTCTAAGCAGGAATATGTGGCATCAATTAAAATATGTAACACTGAGGTTTACAAGTCACTATATGAATTGCAATTGATTTTTTTTGCACATTCTAAACGTTCGCAATCTGGTCTCACACTTGCAAAAGGGTGTCACCTCATCTTCCATTCCCTTTCTGAGTTTGGCTGTCCAGTCAAATAAGTATTAGGCTTGTCTGAAATAACCTTCTCTCCATGAATGACTTTTTCCTCTGTGCATCAGTGTGTTTTCAGATATTCTAAAATTCTTTTCTACAGAGATGATTCCACAATTTTCCTCGCAAATGGGGCCAAAATGTCAAGATGATGGTTTTCTGCAGCCTCCGTCTTTGTCCTTCTCTTCCGATTAGTTACAACATTTAACCTCTTCCATTCATCAGGAACTTCGGCTGCCTCTTATGACTTGTTAGAAACGTGGTGATACTAGTTCCATTAACAGCTTTCAGAGAGCTCCAGACAAACCACCCCTAGGCCTGACTGCCTCTTTAAAACAAGCAGTGATTAAGTTATGCAGAACACTGTCACTGGATGGCTTTGCTAAATACAATCCTCAGAGTTTTGTAGAATTCTTAATTTAAGCATGATTTTCTGGAATTCCCTTGTTGGCTCATGTCCTACCTGAGATGTCTTCTTTTAACTCGACTGCAATAACACTGCTGATGCGGTAAGAGAAAAGAAAAGAACAATAAGGGTGGGGGGGTCACTATTAGACATCAGATGGAGCAGACTGTGTTCTTATTTCCTTACACTTCCATCTTCCCTCTTAACCTTTAACCTGTTTAATTAATTACTGCTTTAAATGCGTGTGGTACTAATGTACACTGAATTGAAACAACGAGCCAAGCTGGGCATTTTTTTATTCCTACTATTTAATCCCTTTTATGCTTGTTTCATTTCCATTTCCTGAAAGCAGGCCATTTCATATTTTCTTTAATTAGACAGATATTCAGTAAGCGGTAATCAAGGAGTGCACCTCAATACAGTCCAGGTGTAATGCAGCATATATCCTGTTTGAGAGTGGTTAAGGCAATATGTCAAATGTGCCTCATGAATGACACCCAACAAAATTGATTTGATGGGAAAGATAATTAACAGGTATAAAACTACTCTGTTTATGAATGTCACTGAACAAGCATTGAGTCATTAAAGAGTTGAACGTGACAGCAAGATCAGGTAACCAGTCTATGATTTAAAGAAAATGAAAAAAAAAAACAATTTTGTCAGAGCCTGAAAAGGTACTTTGTGTATATCCCACTCTTAAAAAATAAATCTCACAATTAAGAATGTGCAAAAATGGATTTGATGTGTAGAATGACATAAAAAACAACATGTAATATGAAAAAAGGATTGCAGAGGGCTACATGGACAGCGGTGTTGACAAGTGATAAGGTAGAATCTTGGTTAGGATGCTAAACATGTATAACCTTGCTTAAGATGCTATACAGGTAGTAATGCTTGCTGACAGATTTTACTCCAGCACAGATGGCAAAGGATGCATGTATACTTTTAAGTGAGAACAACACAGAGAACCGAAATCAAGCACGGGGAACCTGAAAACCTGGTCAGCAGGATGTGTGGATACATGTGATAGCAACATCAAAAGGACAAGAAG
The DNA here is from genome assembly GCF_019279795.1 of Protopterus annectens. Classification (NCBI taxonomy): domain Eukaryota; kingdom Metazoa; phylum Chordata; order Ceratodontiformes; family Protopteridae; genus Protopterus; species Protopterus annectens. The sequence goes on along the minus strand of NC_056735.1, from coordinate 73,603,378 downwards.
CAGAATTATTCAGAGATGGGCAGGGATGGACACAATTAAAGGCCAGCTGTCAAAGCTGTCAGCCAAAGCCAGAAGCAAGCTACATTAATATGGCTGTAGATAGCTTAGTAAGTATCAGAAATCAAGCAGGCAATGCATGATTTTTTTCTGGTTACCTCGTGTATCAATTAAATTACAGCTTAGCATAACAGACACCTGTGTGCATGTGTTTTTGTTTGCGTGTGTGTGCATGTGTGTGCATGGTGTGCTTGTGTGTAAGCATGTGTGTGAGTGTCTGCGTGCATGTGTGCGTGCATGCGTGCATGCATGTGTGTGTGTGTGTGTGTGTGTGTGTGTGTGTGTGTGTGTGTGTGTGTGTGTGTGTGTGTGTGTGTGTGTGTGTGTGTGTGTGTGTGTGTGTGTGTGTGTGTGATGCACAGAAAGATATTCTGTTTATTAGGGTGGACTTGACTTCCATTACACAGCCACCCCTTATGCTATTGTTGATTGACGAAGGCAGTGATTATGTCCAGGGCATATCAAACTTCTGTTAGAAAGCACAGTAAACATTAAGCATAGGCACAGAAAAAGCAGTAGAACACATTGTATGGTTGAAGTATAACACCAGCCCTGCAGTATTATTTAGAGATTCCAGAACAGACAGTGTAAGCTGTTGAACTCAAAGACACACAATTCACATTACTTCACATCAACATGGGAAAAATAAATGCACATGCAGTACACAAAATAATAAAGACAGCAATTCTGTTTAGCTAACGCTTATTGCAGTCAGTATTGCAATATGTCCATGTATAGCTACTGCAGAGGGTTCAATTCAAGTTGTAGATACCAGTATGGGGGGGTGCATTGCATCTGCAAAATCTGTAGGTAGTGAAAGGTGATGAGTGGATGATTCATAACGTTCAGCTGGTGAGTAGCTGATGAGTAACTCTTAGCTGGTGAGTAGCTGATGAGTAACTCTCAGCAGGTGAGTGGCTGATGTGTAACTCAGCAGGTGAGTGGCTGCTGCGTAACTCTCAGCTGGTGAGTGGCTGTTGTGTAACTTTCAGCTGGTGAGTAGCTGATGAGTAACTCTTAGCAGGTGAGTGGCTGTTGTGTAACTCAGCAGGTGAGTGGCTGATTCATAACTCTCAGCTGGTAAGTGGCTTATGCGTAACTCTCAGCTGGGTTTTTTTACTTCCTCAAAGAGCAAAATTTCATTACTTTTGCCAGATTCTCTTCGTGATTCAACTTTATTTATTATTTATTTATTTATTAACAGTTTGGTGACCTGATTGACTGACCTTTTTCAGCCATGACTCAAGCCAGAAGGTACACTGAATAACACAGTTGAAGATGATAGGCATGCAGAATTTGCACATAAATACGTACTTACAAGCAAATTAACAGCCATTATAGTAACAATTTGAATATTATCATCATGAAGCAAAGTAAGATTGGCTTATGGATGAGGTATAAATTTATCCATTGTTGTGAATGTGCGATCATTTGGAGTCTGTAAACTTGACTAAGCTTGTGCTTTTTGCAGGGCATTGCTGGAGTACAACATTCCATCTGTATCAGGCTGTCCACGGGATCAGTTTGCAGGGATGATTGCTTCAAGGTTACAGTCTCATTTCTTTTCACTGCTAAGAACTATGCAGTTTTGCATTTATCAAGTTTTCAGAAACTCAAACTTCATATGATCAGAACCATATGCTCAACTTTCCAAAAACTCAAAACATTTGTATGGAGATCGCAGTACAGTGGGCACTGGGGAATTTACCCTTTTCTCCACTGCAATCTCAGAGTTGGTATATATAATTTGTGGGGGGTGTTGGAGGAGCAGGGGGATATGCTCCCTACAAAAACATAAATTTCTGTTGTTTTGTTTCATTCGAGTTTTCAGAAAGTCGAACATATGATCCTGACCATATGAAGTTCAAGTTTCAAAAACTCAATAGTCTGACTTAAACCTAGGGTTTTGGATACTTCTTATTTGCCATAACTGCACTGAAGATCATTGACAGTCATAAAACATTCCATAAGCAAAAGATATGCAAGTTACTCTAATTTTGCATTGATACCAATAGCATTGTAACTCCTCAGTGTATGTAGGAATGTTCTTTTACAGATGAACAGGTGATAACAATATCTGTCACTCCACTGCAGTACAGGTCTCACATCTAAACCAGACATTGTTGCTACCTTCTTGTCAGTGCTACTAGTTACCTACCTCCCTTTTTCCCTTGAACTTACACCATTAAGTAGATTTTCCTCAGATAGGAAATTTAGGCCACAGTGGTGCAGTTGTTAGCATTGTTGCCTCACAGCAAGAGGTTCTCCCATTTGATTCTCAGCTGGAGCGCCTTTTGTGTGGAGTCTAAATGTCACTCGACTGTGGGGAGGACACGCAAAGACATGCAGGTAGGTGCGTGCGTGAATGGGTGTGCCTTCGTTGAAGGTTAAATGTCGGGCTGGCACCTCAGCACCATAAAAATCTACTGCCAATCATAAGCGGACCGGCGTTCCACTGTGGTGACCCCTAACTGGGAAAAGCTGAAAGACATTACTTTTTATTCCAGTTGGAAATTCGCGATCACCCATCCAGTCATCCAGACTGGTTTTAAAAGCTGTTACGGAAGTATTATGCTTGTTTGGTTTCAAAGATTATCATAGCTAGGGGTGGTAGTGGAGATAAGCTTTCATTATCTATTAAATACTCCCATGGCATGTGTCTTTAACAGCCTGTGACAACCAAAGTCCAGTGCTTGGCCTCATGTGTGGCTTACCTTCTAAGTCCAGTGAAACCGTTTATACTGACAGAAAGGGAGAAGGCAGGTGAGTGGTACCTTTAAAACCAGTTGCTTCAGGCAAGTGAGAGTCATCAGCCTGGGAAGGCAGCCCACCTAGAAAAAGGTAAACTCTGATTTAAAACCTCAGTTGCCTTGTGGCAATACTTTGGGAGTAAACTCCAAGGAAAAATCTGAAGATGAAGCTCCTAAGGCAGTTTGAGGTTGCACTTGACTTCACTCTGGCTGCTCCAGTGACAACAGTGATGCCAAGATGCACTGGCCTTGCCTTTCCCCTTGGATTACATCAGTGGCATGGAGATGGGCAACCTGTTGCTGGGCATCAGTTGTTTCCTCAAATTTACTTGTCCAGGCCTGCTCCCTGGAGAGGGGACTCCAACTTTGCTTTGTGAGCATTGACACAACACGAGAAGTAGCGGTTACTTAATTGGCATTCAGTGAGGTGCCAGGGGCTGCTTCCAATGGTTGGAGAAACACTTTGATCTCACTGGGTAGCTACCATCCACCTTAAGCTGGGCAGCCCCAAGCAAAATAGGTCCTGCATCACCATGGCCCACTTGCTCCACTGGGTGTGTGGGGCTTAGGAAACCCCCAACAGGTGAATCATTAACCATACACCTGAAAAAACAGAAAAACAACAAAATAAACCAACTAGGCACATGGAATGTAAGGATGATGACTCCAGACCTTACAGAAGATCTACAAAACATCAGTGATGCTCAGAGGACAGCAGTCATTAACAATGAGTTGAGCAGAATACAGATGGACATTTTTGGCTCTCTAGGAAACAAAGCTGTCATCCATTGGATGTCACAGGGAGACAACCTTTACTTTTTTCTGGCATGGGAAGCTTCCAGAAGAGACCGGGGAACATGGTTTTAGTTTTGCAATCAGAAACAACTTTGTTGACTCAGTCATACCACCAAATATGGGAAATGAGAGACTGATGAAAGTTCAGACAAATATCAGTAGCCATGGTCAATATCTTCAATGTCTACAGCCTACTTTAACTTCTACCCAGGAAGTTAAGGACAAGTTCTATGATGAATTTAGTGCTACCATCAGTGAGGTCCCTTCCCATGAAACATTATTCATTCTTGGTGACTTTATTGCCAGAGTTGGCAATAACCATCACAGCTGGCCATCATATCTGGGACAGTTCGCAACCGGAAAGATGATTGAAAATGGACAGCGTCTCCTTGAACTTTGTTCCTAATATGACCTCTGCATAACCAACACCTTTTTCAATGATAAGCCCCAACATAACGTTTCATGGCGACACCCAAGACTGAAACATTGGCACCAACTTGATCTTGTCCTCACCAAATGCAGCAGTTTAGGTAGTGTCAGGGTAATACGCAGATACCACAGCACAGACTGTGATACTGACTACTTGCTCATGTGTAGTAAGGTGAACATCCAGACGTGAAGGTTCTTCCACTCTAAAAAGTTTACAAGGTTGTTCAAGCCCTTGAAGAGGCCTTATCCTGCCTCAATGACAATGACACTAGCAAGAAATGGGAAAAACTATGGGATGCTATCAATAATGCTGCAATATCTATCTTCGGGAAGAAGATAGTTAAGTGTGCTGACTGGTTTCAAGCCCACACTGAAGTGTTGACACCCCTGATTGAGAAGAAGAGACAGGCACTGGCTGAATACAGGTCCTTGTCCAATGAGGAGAACTTACAGGCAATCCAGTGTGCTCTCAGAATCAAGTGTAGCAGGTAGCTCGATGGTGAGTAAATTACTTTTGGCTCCAACTTTGCTTCAATATTCAGCAGGCCGAGGACATTGATAATGTGAGGAATGTATGATGAGATCAAGCAAGCCATTGGCCCACCACAAAGGAAGATCACTCCACTTAAGTTAGCCACAGGTTAGGTCTTGAAGGAAAGAACAAAGCAAATGGAAGGCTGGGTGGAACACTACTCCCATCTGTATGCCAGAGAGGCCATAGTTACAGAGAGATCCCTGAATACCATCGAGCCTCTGCCAGCTATGACTGAACTAAATTCTGAACCCACCTTGGAGGAACTCAATGGTGCACTAAAAGTGCTCTCTTCTGGAAAAGCCTCCAGGAAAGATGGTATCCCTGAGAAACCCTTAAATATGTCAATGGTACCTTAATCTCAGAGCTACATGAAATACTTTTCCAATGCTGGAGAGAAGGTAGTGCACCGTAAGATATGAGGGATGCTAATGTCGTTACTATCTACAAGAATTAAGGTGAGAAAAGTGATTGTAACAACTATTGTAGCATCTCCTACCTCTGTACCTTGGGTAAGCTGTTTTCATGTGTTGTCTGAAAGAGGCTCCACATTCACGTTCTTGCAGAGCGAGTTTACCCTGAGTCGCAGTATGGGTTCAGAGCGAGATGGTCTACTATAGGCATGGTTTTCTCAGTCAGGCAACTACAAGAAATGTGGGGAGCAGAACAAACCTCTATACATTGCCTTCACTGATCTGACCAAGGCATTCAACTTCATCAGTAGAAAGGTTCTGTTTGTGATTCTGGCAAAGATCAGCTGTCCTCCAATACTGCTTATCATCACGGCCTACCATGAAGGCATGAAGGGGACAATCATGTACGACACCTCCACATCCAAACCTTTCAAGATTCTCAGTGCAGTAAAACAAGGGTGTATACTGGCTCCAACATTGTTTGGTATCTTTTTTTTCCAGTTCTGTTGAAATTTGGTTTCAAAAGTGCTACAGAAGGTATCTTTCTCCAAATCAGAATGTATGGCAACCTCTTCAAACTGTCTTGGCTTAGATGGAAGACCAGGGTGATTAGGAAGCATCTAAGGGATTTCCTGTTTACTGATGATACAGCTATTGTGGCTCACACTCAGCAATAACTTCACTCACTCATGACTCACTTTGCATATGCATTTATGGAATTTGGCCTCACAATCATTGAACAGGTGAATTGCCAGAATGTGGGCAATGAATCATCAATCAGGGTGAGTGACTATGAGCTGGAGGTTGTCCATGAGTTCAAGAACATAGCTCAGCTAAGATCAGCAAGTGCATTGGAAAAGCCACCACAATGCTTTCCAGGCTGACAAAGAGAGTAGCGGCTAATAATAAGCTCACTGTGCACACCAAGGTGCAGGTTTGCACAGCCTGTGTTTTGAGCACATTACTGTACGCTAGTGAAGCATAAATGCTCTGCTCAAAACAGAAGCACTGGTTCAATGTATTTCATATCCACTGCATTAGGCACATAGTTGGTATGTCATGGGAGAACAATATTCCCAACGGCACAGTGTGTGACAGGATGTGCACCACCTCCATGTTCACCCTCCTGAAACAGAGATGTATGCATAGGTTGAGTCATGTCTCACATATACAGATGTCTGAATACCCAAAGACCTCCTTTATGGAGAGCTGGAGTATGGAAAGAGGCAAAAAGGGAGACCCAAACTGCACTACAAGGACATATACAAGTGAGACCTCAGTGCTCTTTCCACCATGAAAACCTGGTATTCTCTCACCTCAGACAAGATTGACTGGAAACAGGAAGTGAAGAAAGCTCTCACTATGTATGAAACCATCTTGGCAAGGAGAATAGAGGGTAAGAAAGCCCCCAGGAAGGGCCATGCCATGATACCAGACCGACATCTGCCTACTGCACTCAGAGTGCGGAAAGGACTGCCACTCCTGGATTGTATTGCACAGCTTCAGAAGATGCTTCTCAAATCATTCCAATAGAGGTGCAAACCTAAGATCCCTTGGGATCGAAGGATGCCTATCAAGTACACTTGTTAGGCTAGGGCAGCCTATTCCACAAAGCAGGGACACTGTACATCACTTACCAAAAACGCACTGCATATTATGCAAGAGTTACACTTTCTCTGGTGCCATAAGGAATGCAAATCCTAGAGCTAATCTTCTGCAGGAGGGGTCAAGACATTCCCATATCTGTGTATTTGTCCTTATACCTTGCAGAGAAAAAACAGCAGGTAAATAAATCATTTTAATTTCTTTCCACAGGTGATGAGCAGATCCTCCTGTAATTGTAGAATCCCCCCACCTGTCCCCACCGGAAACCTTTGAACCCCATTTACTCGTCTTCTGTGCTTTCTGACATCCTTTCCTCCCCTTGGTCTCATGGACATTGACTACAGTACGCTTGATACTATATTTGTATGTGTACCTTAATTCTCTCATCTGTTACCCTTGCCAAAAGTTTTTACTTTATTACCATTGGTTTATATACACCATGTTAGACAACATGGTGTATGAATGGTAAGATCTACATCTTAAAGGTTCAGAGTCTGGTGTTCAGTCTGGACCTCTCTTTACTGTCTTTATGAAGCTTGGCATATTCTCTGCATGAATTTTCTCTTCCGCCCACCTGCCAAAAATGTACTGGTTCATTGGTTATAGTAAACCATACATGTACATGTTACATTTATCCTTGTGGCCCGGATCATGGCTGAAAAGGTCCCATGAATGACCATTTCACTTACTCACTTAACAAATAAATAAATTAAAGTAGTTTAAATGTATAGCATTACATTTAAATACATCAGTCTTTCACGCTTGTCTGTTTTATGTTCGTGCTCTTGTCTGTTTTATGTTCATTCTCCTGTCCTGTACAGTTTACTCTGTAATGGCGCTGTTTAGTTTGGTATGTGATTATAAACATACCAGGTACTTCTTTAGTCGTTTGTCTCCATCATCTGCCCACTGCACATGTGATCTTCTTATTTAAGGGAGAAGTCCTGGACAGATCCTGCTTGACTCTGCAAGCAGGCCCTTCCTCTTCTGGGAGATAGTAACCTTATAGTCTACGACCTGAAAAGTTATTTGTTCCCCATCCCTTTATGCATTCTTTCTGGCTTGATAGGAGTTGTTATAACTTGCTGTAACCTACAGATGGGCCCACCCTCTCCAGAGACAGAATAACTTATTACATCTAAGACAGCTGCTAGTCCCTTACTAACCGAGGTAAGAGTTATGGAGCAAGCCTCATATACATAGCCTGAGGATTTTTTTTTACTGTTAATCCCTAACTGGGCAGAGTGTGCAGGAAACAGGCATGATCACCCATGTGACATCCCACATCTCTCCGGCTATCAGTATATCCTGCCGTGTACTTGGGAAACCATGACCCTGTCTCCACTGAGAAATGTTCCCATATACTGGCAAATCCCCTCTTCCCATCCAGGATAGGCATGCCCACCCTTCTTCTCAGCACCTTCAAGCATCTGAGCTACTAATCAAACTCAGACCATGTGGGTAGTAGTCAGGACTTTATTACCCTATGACACGGCACTGGGCACCTGAGCTGCTAATCAAACTCAGGCAGGGTGGGTAGTAGTCTGGACTTTATTACCCTATGACACAGCACTGGCTTGATACTTCTTAATATAATATTCTGGACTAGGCTTGCTTCATTCTATCCTGCTCAGAAAAGTTTGTAAATGACAGTTCATAATGTATCAGTTTGTTTACTATATTCCCTATGTGGAGGAGTTTCACTTCCACACCTATTGACTTTATTTTTCTCATTCAAAGGTCGCTGAATCTCAGAGAAACAGTGAGTAATGATTATCAATATAATAGCTATTTCTGTAAGCTGAGCCAAGTTCAGACAACCTACAATTTACTAACATGCAAGCATATACCATCTTGCACTATAAAGTGGTGAGCACCTAAACACAGGTGTACATCTTTTTCAGCTCAAGCAACTGTGAATTTAGGGTTGGGTATTCCAAACAAATATTTGCAAGACTAATTTACTCGGGTTTCCAGACAATAGCATCAAGTATCTGCAGATTATAATCTGTATTACTTATAGCAATACCAATATATGTCTCCATAATTCTCAGCATAAAACTGTCTTTGCTATGCTGGTTACCTGGAACACAACTGTAAGGGTAAAATACATGTATATATATATATATATATATATATATATATATATATATATATATATATATATATATATATATACATGTGTGTGTATATATATATATATATATATATATATATGGGTCTACTATACATGATCAAAATTTCAAAAAGCCGAAACCCATATGGCCAAGACCACATGTTCGACTTTTGAAATTTCGAACATGTACAACCCCCCCCCCAAAAAACAAAAAACAAAAACCTACCTACACATTGTTAGCATGGGGGGCAAGCCCCCCTGCAGTCCTGCTATTTAAATATACCATCTCCGAGATCACACTACAGTGCAGAAAATGGAAATTTTCCCATTCTGCGCTATAGGAAGCTGTCCGTTCAGAATGCTTGAACTTCCAAAAGTCAATCATATGGTATCAGCCATATGAAAGTCGGCCTTTTGAAAGTTTGAGCATCTGTAGGGGACCCATATAAATATATATATATATATATATATATATATATATATATATATATATATATATATATATATATATATAATATATGTGTGTATACACACACACACACACACACACACACACACACCCACACACACACACACACACACACACACACACACACACACACACACACACACACGGACAAATTAGTACCTTAACCAGCATTTTTTGGCAGGAAGGAAAAAAAAAACAAAATACCCAGAAAAAAAAAAAACACTTGAACATGCAGAGAATGTGCACACCCCACATAGTCACAATTAGAACTTAAATCCTACCCCTGGAGCTGTAAGGCAGAAACTTAGTGAGTGCACCAACATGATGCCCTGTATTAACCTCGGCCTACTCCACTATGTGTATGATTTGATGCTTGCATTTTTGCTGATATAAGTGATATTAATAACTACCCCTGTCAAAATGTATAATAGCAGTAGTAATACTAAGGACAGAGGGCTGGGTGAACCACCATAATTTAATAAAGTTAGAAAATCTGTCTTGACTATGAGTGAAAATTTGAAGATAAAATGGCTTGTCACATAATCAAGTATGTGATATAGCTGTTATTTTTCTGTATTCTGTTATGGCCCTAATATTGTTGTCATTTTGGACTGAGCTAGTTTCAAGATTTGATATCAGCCATTTCATATTCAGGCTTTTACCACTGAGCGTTGGTGAGAACTGACAGATCCCTCCCACTTTTATGATGCTGCTGTTTACACAGGAGCAGCCTTAGGTCAACTGGTGCCCTAGGCAAAAGGGGTCCACGGCGCCCCCCACTACACCACTCGGTACCCCCATCCTGGTCTACCTACACCAAATAAATACTGTAAAAGTGCCCCTGCTAGAGCAGTGCCCTAGGTGGCTGCCTAGTTGGCCTACGCCTATGTCCGGCTATGTGTTTACATATATATTTTTAACCAGTTCTCCTGTTATTGATACTCTTATGAAAAATCATTAATTCTGAAATAATGTATTCTAACAAAAACAAATATATTAGCATGTTGCCTTGTCTGTGTTGTTTAGCCTTTCCTAGTTAAGTGCCAGAACCCAGGAGCATTTCGCATGTCATTATTTACCCAGAGGTAAACATACACAACTACTGACTCCTTGTAATGAGAACTAACGCCGCGTTTCACCTTTTCTGTAGATACTGCTTTTAGTGCAAATCATACTCTCCTCTCCATCATTTGAAGTTTCCTGTCTATGAAAAGATGGAGTAGCCGCCATTTCTTAGCAATAGCCTGTGTTTCTTCGAAATCCCATATGATGAAAACTAGATTGCATCTGTGTAAGGATAAAGCTTACTTACATTCACGGAAATCTCATTCTCTGTGTGTTTGTAATGTTGCAGAAAAATGTCCAATTTTTCCAAGTACAAAAGAGATTATTTCTGGCTTTTTGACGGGAATCAATTAACAAAGCAGCTTTCTTGTAAGTACATAAGTAGCAAAAGTAACAAAAAAAAATCTTTAGCAGTGACCGGCCAGAGGAAATTGCATGGCTTAATAAGAAGAAACAGATCAGAGACTTTCTGACAGGACTGAAGGGCTTAGGTTTTACTGGGCAGCTTTCATTTCTGAAATAAACATTAAATGTTATAGAATTACACTACCATTTAATCGTCTAACAAAACCAGATCATGAAAACATTTCAAGGCAGTGGATACGATAAATATATTAGTCCAGAAATGCCCTAATAATTGAAGTAAAAAGAAATGTCTTGGGAGGAGTTTGACTGACATTACTATACATAGCAATGTAACTGGAATTATAATGGGAAACAAGTGGATTTGACAGGGTGTGAATGTTATTTTGATTTTAATGTGAAAGTACTTTCTAATCCTTGTTGTAACCCTTGCAAATGCCTCACAAAAAAGGAATGCAGATAGCATTTTCTATTAATACATATTATCCCTGTGAAGGTACTAAGCTAAGCTACTGAAGTTAATGTAAAATATATGTTTTTCTTCTTCAAAATTTCAGGATAACCTAGACTTTAATTTAAGGTGTGTTGTCAGAAGTTTAACCGTTAGCAACCTTGGATTTCCTTTTGTTAGCTTCTTCTGTTCTTTGTGTATCTGAATTCATACATTTTTATTAAAAGCTAAAGCCCCATTTATCTATATCCACCATAAAGTTACATATAAGATCTCACAGGTAAACCATTCATGTAACATCTCAAGCAATAAAACAAGAAAATAAACAATATAATTTTAATTCCACTAGTTTTCAACCTATGATAATCACATATTGTATTACTGATTAAATTTCATAGTATACTTTGCTGTTACCTTATTTGGTGCATCTATTGTAACACTATCGAACATTTTTGTATCTTTGCAAACATTTTAGAAGCAAATGAGCAAACTTTTTGAAGTTTAAGTAATCATATGTTAACAACAACAAACTAAACGTAATCTTAAACTGGCATCTAACAAGAAAATGTCTCCTTGTTAACAGATACATTTATCAAATACTCAACAAAAGGCAGTTAATATCTGTCATAAGCAGAGCTGCTCACATATGTTTACATGTCAACATGTAGTATTCACATTGCCACTTTAGGACTGGTTTGTAGCAGGGCCTTTTTAACAATTTCCCAAGGATTCATCAAGTTGTCTACCACTTGCATTAAGGACTGCAGTAAAAAGGCCCTGTTTCAGCAATGCAGTGATTTGTGATTCATAAACATATTATCTAATTTGTACATCTATGAATCACTGTTAATTACAGGAAGTGCAGATCAGCAATTTTCAGACTTTCTGAGGTAGTTAACAGTGGCAGCCGCATTTGGGTTATCACAGGCACCTCTTCTCCCCTCAGTCACACACAAGCACACAGAAAAACACACATGCACCATGTACCCTGTAACTGTTACCATGTACCCTGTAACTTTTATCATGTACCCTGTAACTGTTACCATGTACCCTGTAACTGTTACGATGTACCCTGTAACTGTTACCATGTACCCTGTAACTGTTATCATGTACCCGGTAACTGTTACCATGTACCCTGTAACTGTTACCATGTACCCTGTAACTGTTACCATGTACCCTGTAACTGTTACCATGTACCCGGTAACTGTTACCATGTACCCTGTAACTGTTACCATGTACCCGGTAACTGTTACCATGTACCCTGTAACTGTTCCTGTTGTCAGTACATCCATGATGTCTCTTTTTTCCCTGCCCTGGTGATTCAAGGATGCTTACAGTCATTCCGTAATGCCAGATATTGGAGTTTTATACTTCATATCCTACAGTAAATGTATGCCAGGGCAAAAGCTGTTATCCTAGTGACTCTCTGTTTGAGCTACAAGGTTGAGAAGTATGCTTAACTTTTCCCTTCCCTCGCCCTTGTACATTGTGATATGTTGCGGGCATTTTATAATGCCCAAGATCCTCAATATACATATAAAAAATCCTACTGCTCTAGTGAATCACTTAGTGCAATGGGGAAAACACAGGTTTTGTGAGTCAAAGATGAATGGTTCATATCCCTCTCCCCTTCACATTTACATGTGATTTTTTTTAAATAATTTATTTATTTTCAGATATTAGCCCTGCAGTCTAGTATCCAGCATTGTGATTAAATGCCACTTAGTCAAACTGTGCACAGTAATCACTAGTGGCTAGTGTTCCTGCATGCCATTAAAGCACAGCTAAAGACTTATCCCAGGTGGCATGTGGCTGCCTAGGCATGCATTTAAAAACTTATCCCAGATGGCATGTGGCTGCCCAGACATGCATTTAAAGACTTATCCCAGGTGATATGGGGCTGCTCAGGCATGCATTTAAAGACTTATACCTGGTGGCATGGGGCTGCTCAGGCATGCATTTAAAGAGTTATTCCAGGTGGCATGTGGCTGCCCAGGCATGCATTTAAAGAGTTATCCCTGGTGGCATGTGGCTGCCCAGGCATGCATTTAAAAACTTATCCCAGGTGACATATGGCTGCCCAGGCATGCATTTAAAGACTTATCCCAGGTGGCATGAGACTGCCCTGGCATGCATTTAAAGACTTATCCCAGGTGGCTAGTGTTCCTGTGCGCCATTAAAGTGCAGCTCAAGACTTATCCCAGGTGGGATGTGGCTGCCCAAACATGCATTTAACTACTTATCCCAGGTGGCATGTTGCTGCCTAGGCATGCATTTAAAGACTTATCCCAGGTGGCATGGGGCTGCTCAGGCATGCATTTAAAGAGTTATTTCAGGTGGCATGTGGAGGCCCAGGCATGCATTTAAAGAGTTATCCCTGGTGGCATATGGCTGCCCAGGCATGCATTTAAAGACTTATCCCAGATGGCATATGGCTGCCCAGGCATGCATTTAAAGACTTATCCCAGGTGGCATGAGACTGCCCTGGCATGCATTTAAAGACTTATCCCAGGTGGCTAGTGTTCCTGTGTGCCATTAAAGCACAGCTAAAGACTTATCCCAGGTGGCATGTGGCTGCCCAAACATGCATTTAACTACTTATCCCAGGTGGCATGTGGCTGCCTAGGCATGCATTTAAAGACTTATCCCAGGTGGCATGGGGCTGCTCAAGCATGCATTTAAAGACTTATCCTTGGTGGCATGGGGCTGCTTAGGCATGCATTTAAAGAGTTATTCCAGGTGGCATGTGGCTGCCCAGGCATGCATTTAAAGGGTCATCCCTGGTGGCATGTGGCTGCCCAGGCATGCATTTAAAGAATTATCCCAGGTGGCATGTGGCTGCCCAGGCATGCATTTAAAGACTTATCCCAGATGGCATGAGACTGCCCAGGCATGCATTTAAAGACTTACCGCAGGTGGCATGGGGCTGCCCATGGATGCACTTAAAGACTTATCCCAGGTGGCATGTGGCTGCTCAGGCATGCATTTAAAGAGTTATCCCAGGTGGCATGTGGCTGCCCAGGCATGCATTTAAAGACTTATCCCACGTAGTATGGGGCTACCCAGGGATGCATTTAAAGACTTACCCCAGGTGGCATGTGGCTACTCAGGCATGCATTTAAAAAGTTATCCCAGGTGGCATGTGGCTGCCCAGGCATGCATTTAAAGACTTATATCTGGCAGCATGTGGCTGCCCAGCCAACATTTAAAGACTTATTCCAGGTAGCATGTGGCTGCTAAGGCATGCATTTAAAGACTTATCTTAGGTGGCATGTGGCTGATCAGGCATGCATTTAAAGAGTTATCCCAGTTGGCATGTAGCTGTCCAGGCATGCTTTTAAAGAGTTATCCCAGGTGGCATGTGGCTGCTCAAGCATGCATCTAAAGACTTATCCCAGGTGGCATGGGGCTGCTCAGGCATGCATTTAAAGACTTATCTCAGGTGGCATGTGGCTGCCCAGGCATGCATTTAAAGGGTTATCCCAGGTGGCATGTGGCTGCCCAGGCATACATTTAAAGACTTATCCCTGGTGGCATGTGGCTACTCAGGCATGCATTTAAAGACTTATCCCAGGTGGCATGGGGCTGCCCAGGGATGCATTTAAATAGTTATCCCATGTGGCATGGGGCTGCTCCGGCATGCATTAAAAGAATTATTCCAGGTGGCATGTGGCTGCCCAAGCATGCATTTAAAGAGTTATCCATGGTGGCATGTGGCTGTCCAGGCATGCATTTAAAGACTTATCCCAGTTGGCATGTGGCTGCTCAGGTATGCATTTAAAGACTTATATCTGGTGGCATGTGGCTGCCCAGGCATGCATTTAAAGACTTATCTCAGGTGGCATGTGGCTGCTCAGGCATGCATTTAAAGAGTTATCCCAGGTGGCATGTGGCTGTCCAGGCATGCATTTAAAGACTTATATCTGGTGGCATGTGGCTGCCCAGGCATGCATTTAAAAGGTTATCTCAGGTGGCATGTGGCTGCCCAGGCATGCGTTTAAAGACTTATCTCTGGTGGCATGTGGCTGCCCAGACATACATTTAAAGATTTATCCCAGGTGGCATGTGGCTGCTCAGGCATGCATTTAAAGAGTTATCCCAGGTGGTATGTGGCTGCCCAGGCATGCATTTAAAGACTTATCCCAGGTGGCATGTGGCTGCTCAAGCATGCATTTAAAGACTTATCCCAGGTGGCATGGGGCTGCTCAGGCATGCATTTAAAGAGTTATCCCAGGTGGCATGTGGCTGTCCAGGCATGCAGTTAAAGAGTTATCCCAGGTGGCATGTGGCTGCCCAGGCATGCAGTTAAAGAGTTATCCCAGGTGGCATGTGGCTGTCCAGGCATGCAGTTAAAGACTTATATCTGGTGGCATGTGGCTGCCCAGGCATGCATTTAAAAGGTTATCTCAGGTGGCATGTGGCTGCCCAGGCATGCGTTTAAAGACTTATCCCTGGTGGCATGTGGCTGCCCAGACATGCATTTAAAGATTTATCCCAGGTGGCATGTGGCTGCCCAGGCATGCATTTAAAGACTTATCCCAGGTGGCATGTGGCTGCCCAGGCATGCATTTAAAGAGTTATCCCAGGTGGCTAGTAGTTCCTCCCATTATAAGTCTAGAGATGTGTGGAAGTATGACAGTCAACCCAATCCCCGTACAAACACAAGTATTTATTACACACACAAAGCAGCCCACCTCCGAATATAATCCCACTCAGAGAGACACACACACACACACACACACACACACACACACACACACACACACACACACACACACACACACACACACACACACACACACACACAATGACCCAGACTCATGTTTAACTTACCTTCTACACACTTCACTTTGTTACCTCCCAAGTAGACAGACACTCATGGTGCACTCACACATGCAGCCCCACACAAATACACACAAACACAACTCCTAACACTACCTTACCACTAAATGTTACCAGCTCTTACCTCTACTATGATGCTTGAACATGGCTTTTTGGCAATGTTCACTACCACAAGGAGCTACGAGCAGCTGTGTTACTTTACACAGTTTAACAAATCCATGCATCACTTGGCTGCATAGATGACTTATAGTAGACTGTTCTGGAGACATCCCCTGGACTGCTTCATTAACATCAAGCATAGCCTCACAGATATCCGACCACAGTGTTGCATGCCTTTGGGGTTGGGAGGTTGGTATAATGGTTAAAGTATTTACCTCACTGACATAAGGTGCAAAGCTTGATTCTCACATGGGTTAATGGGCTAGGTTTAAAATATCTCACAAGAGAAGTTAGCCTATTACTAATCTATGAACCTTTGTGCAAAAGCACCATGGTGGGGGTATCTTTGAATTCTAAAAGCTTACCTCAAGATGTACACACACAGTAACCATTATGAATTCAACCCTCTATGTATCCCATAATGCACCAAGGCTAGTGCTCATTGTATGTATCCCATAATGCACCAAGGCTAGTGCTCGCTGCCACTGTAAATGTGATAAGAGACATGTTATCATTCTTCTTACCAAGTTGTTCTTTGGTGCAGAATAAAAGTGACATTTTTTAAAGTGTTGGTGTGTCTCGTCATTAACAACACAACTGCCTGGCATTCCTAGGTAACCAGAGGTGTGGACATGGTATTAGAAGTGGTATCATATTCACAAAATAAAAACGACAATGTTATGTCAGTTATAAAACCACACTAAGGAACTGAGTATGTCTGCCAGTCTCAGAGTAAAGCTGTTTCACCAGAAACAAGTAAGCAACTGGTGGAGCTTCCAAATGAAACAGTCTGGCCAAAAAAAAAAAAATCAAAAACAAATATATTTCTTATTTTATTTGCATTTCTTTACTGAGAAGACTAAGTGAACAAAGTTGCTCCTTTTCAATGGAAGCTCAGGGAGAAAGGTTCCCTCAGAGAATAATATAAATGACCTCATGCAGGTTACATATCGAGATATAAACTTCATGTTACAGAGCTACTAAGAGACAGACAAGATTTATATATATATATATATATATATATATATATATATATATATATATATATATATATATATATATATACATACACACATACATACATAC
Source organism: Protopterus annectens (assembly GCF_019279795.1). Taxonomy (NCBI): domain Eukaryota; kingdom Metazoa; phylum Chordata; order Ceratodontiformes; family Protopteridae; genus Protopterus; species Protopterus annectens. The sequence goes on along the minus strand of NC_056735.1, from coordinate 73,586,246 downwards.
ACAGACAGACAGATTTTATCAATATACCAGGTAGTACTGAGATTAATGTACAAAATAGTTGGTTTGGGGGAGACAGAGGCTTTATATTATATGGAGAAGAGCAATACAGGTTAAATGAAAATGTAAAAAAGAAAAGAAACATAAGATTATGTTGTAGCATAAAACTGAGAAATGTTTTATAGAATATTATATCTATTTTATTTAACATTTGTTTACCGGGAAAGTCTGATTTAGAACAAAGCCAATTTTCAGCAGAGGCCTGAGGAGAAACGCTCCAGATGCATGTCTTTGTAATGTGGGAGGAAACCCACATGAACACAGGAAGGACATGCAGACTCCACACTGAAGGCAACCCTAGCTGAGAACTGAACTGGCAAACCTCTTGCTGTGAAGTGAGAATGCTACCGCTGCACCACTGTGCTATCTGTTATGCCTAGGTTATGAAATTATGACAAACAAAGACTGCGGAAGAAGAAGAAGAGATGGTATAATTCTGTAGAGAAGTGCAGTAAATACAGTAATAGGAGAAATATGACAGTTATAAAATTTTACAGACAATTGAATAAAGCATGTATGATGTAGGGATGGAAGGATAATTAGGTTAAGTTGTTGAGAAAATATAAAATATAACGTGGATAGATGGGAGGTGTGAGCAGTAGCAGAAAAGTGATAGGTTTAGTGTGGAGAGTGGAGAAGTGATAAGAGGTTGAGATATATGAAGAAAAAGCGAGCTGAATTTTGTGAATAAAGTTAAATTATTAAATTACTAAAGTTATGTTGGCAGAGTAGGTAAAATGGAAATATGTGAAGCCTAAAATTAGAAATTAAAATCTGAGTCGGCATATAGTAGAGAACAGTAGCACTTCCAGATGTCAAATACATATGATTTTAGAAGAACTTTAAACTGTTGTAGCTTGCTTATTTCATTCAGAGAGAGAGGGAATACATGTTTAAATATGTAGGGGGAGTAGAGGGTGTGATGTTCTCCTCTCTAAGCCAGTAATCAAGGAGCCTGAATCCTCACCATTGACACTGGAATGGGATGTTCACTTGGAACAAAAATGGATACACCCAGTATTTCCAGATGCAGCTCTCTGCATCAAGCATGATTTCCCTTAAGAGCACACAGGGAACGCACTCAGCCTGGGGTCTGGATTTCTCTCTCTGTCTCTCACCAGGCCCATAGTAAGGCTCCTCACTGACACAGCTGCAGACTTAAGTCCTCAACTGAGTGTCTAAGCCAAGTCTTCCACCACTCTGTCTGTGAAACCAGTGCCTCGTGTCCCTCTTCCAAGTAGATGACACGCACACACTCTTTAAGATATGATTTGCACACACACACACACACACACACACACACACACACACACACACACACACACACACACACACACACACACACACACACACACACACACACACACACACACACACACACCTGGGAAAGTCTGTTGCAGGTTTACTAGCTATGCCCCCTTCTGCCCAGACCATAAGGCAGCTACTCAGTCCTAGTCCATGTGGGAGTAAATGACCTGAGATGTACCTCCTTAGACTATATGAAGAGAGACATCATGGAGCTCTTGGAATGTATGTCTCAGGTTTGTACGAGTCTAGCACTGAGCAGCATTTACCTTCTCCAAGGATGATGCCACAATACTAACAAAAGATTATTGACTTTAATAATTGGTTTAGTTTCTGGTATCATTTTAAGGGGATGAGATATTTGCCAGCTTGGAAGCAGATGGTGTAAAGACCATGCTGCTTTGCCAGGGATGGCCTCCATCTCTCCCCTCTAAGCTTTTGAATATTAGCTAAAACATTGTCTTCACCCATAGTGTCTTTTTTAGGCAATGCCAAACTGAAAATACTTCCAGCACAGCAAATCAAAACCAAGAAAATCTAAAGGTGTTACTTACTGCTCAATGCTATGAGTCTAAACACAAAACTCTACTCCTAGAAGCTGTCTTCACCCTAGAGAATGCCGATGTCTGTGTGGTCACTGAGACATGGTTTAAAGCCACTGAGAGCTCACCAATAGTGCAAGGTTATAATGCCACCCGCACATTTAGACCAGCTGCCACAAAGACAGCAACTAAAGGAGGAGGTCTCTCAGTTTACATCAAAAATAAATATACCTCAAGACTGATCAAACAGGACACTGCACTTGAGTTGCTCCATGTTCAGATCACCATAAGCAAAATCCAGTATCACTTCTTTGCCAGCAACAGGTCCCCCTCTATGACCCAGGAAACCCATACAATGCATTTAAACTTATTAGAAACACTAATCATCCAACCCAATACCATAATCATGGGTGACTTTATGTACCCCACTATTAACTGGGAATTCTATACAACACCAAACATCCAGACACAGAGATTCCTGGATTTTGTAAACACAAACTTCCTGAATCAGATAGTCAATACACCAATCAGGGGTACAACCATACTGGATGTGGTCCTTACTAATATGGGAGAGCACTGAATACTCCCTACTGTAATGGCTTCCCTGGAAAAGTCAGACCACAACATGGTCTCCTTTGAAATAAAAACCAAACCTGGACCCCCAGCTAAACCTGGAATATTCAGGAAGTACTCTAAGGGCTAACCTCCTGCTATTAAGTGATAACCTGGAAATTCTCAAGCCCTTATAAACCTTGTGAACACTGCTGCCTGTGAAGAACTGTTCATAGAAACCCTGTATAAGCATAGAGACAACTGTACCCACCAGGAAGAAGTACAGAACTAACTAAAAAAAGACACCCTGGTGGAATCACAAAATCAATAGGCTATATAACAGAAGGAAGAAAATCATTGCAAAGATTAGGAGGTGCAACACCCAGCAGGATAAAAGCACTCATCAAACTAAACAAACATCTCAGAGGACAAATAAAGTCTGTCAAAACCAAATTTGAGGTGAATTTGGCCTCACACCTAGGACAACCACAAGGCATTATTTAGCTATGTCCTCAACCTCAAAGGCAATACACAATTGTCTGCAGAGCTCATTGTAAAAGAAGCCACCTATACAGAGCCAGAAGATATAGCAAACCTACTAGCCAATAAATTCAGCTCCAACCTTACCCCTCTCTTCCTCAACCTTCCCTCAGAAAATACCAGCAAATATAACTCCCCCTGCTATCTCTAGAGAACAGGTCCTTAATGCTCCCTCTAAGGTCAAGAACACTGCATCATTGGGCCCAGACATTATCCCAGGATGCGTTTTAAATAGCATGAAACATGACCTATCATTGCCTCTGGAATTGTTATTTAACTATAGCCTCCAAACAGGCTTTGTGCCTCATGAATGGAGAACAGTAACAGTCATCCCTCTGCACAAAGGTGGGCCTACTACAGACCCTGTAAACTACAGACCCATAAGTCTCACTAGTTATATGTAAAGACATGGAAAGAATTATCATGGAAATGATTGATAGCGATATAGTAAACCTGCAGACATTGGACCCAACCCAGTTTGTTTTTGCCAAGGGCAGATCATGTCTACTCAACCTGGTGGACTTCTTTGAGAAGGTCACCAAAGCAGCAGATGATGGCAAAATACTTTACACTGCCTATCTTGATCTGGCCAAGATATTTGACACAATACATCATTCAGGCATTGCTGACAGACTCAAGAGGTTAGATACAAACTTGTATGTCACCAGGTGGATAGCCAACTGGCTTACAGACAGGACCCAGGAAGTAATTGGGGAGTCCACCTCTACAGAGAGGCCAGTGACAAGTGGACTTCCTCAGACATCAGTCCTTGGAACACACCTTTTTGGAATTTACTTCTCTGAAGTCAATGTCAATGTCATTGGTCTCTGGCTGATTAAATTTGCAGATGACTTCAAATTAGAAGCTGTCATTGAATCTCACACTGACACAAATGTTCTCCAGGAGGGTCTGACACAGACAAACAACTGGTTTCAGAGCCATGGACAAAAACTAAATACCAAGAAATGCATAATAGTATCCTTTGGGAAGTCATCCACCTCTGCTAACTATCATAATGACATCACACCCATTAGAGCTGACCCAGTAGTCAGGGACGTAGAGACACACATAGATAGTAATCTATCCTTTGACCATCATGGGTCTACAGTAGTGAGGAAATCATTCTATGTTGTGCAACTTCTAAACACAGGTATGGCAGCTAAGTCCAAGGACGTCATTGTTCCACTGTATTTGGCATTCATCAGACTTATCATAGAGTACAATGCCCCTTTTGGTATGTACCTAACTAGGCATATCCAACAATTGGAATGTCCACAGAGGTTTCTCACTAAAAGAATACAGGGCTTAAGTAAAATGTCCTATGCAGACCACCTCGAGGCTCTAATCCTGTATTCTGTCTCCTACAGGCTTTTGAGGCGAGATCTATGCCTGACATACAGGGCATTGTCGCACCCCACTCTGGTGTACCTCCTGCATATCAACAAAACAAACAGCACCATAATTACACAGTCTAAAGACTTAAACCTTGCATGTGATATAAATAGGATCTGCAGAGAGACAGGTATGTATCCAAGAGATTACTCTGTCTCTGGAACAGGATCCCCATCCATGTGAAGCAGAGTTTCTTCCAAACTCAATTCAGGTGCAACCTGGACAATTGTATAGGGAACAGGGAATTCATCCTTAGTCTGGCACCTATATCTCTAATGGACACAGGCACCCTGTAAATGGTTCATCTCCCAGGCTCTAGCTAATAAATGTTTCATCTTCCAAGCTCCTGCTTATAATTATCAAGGGTATCAGAACTTGCTAGAGATTTAGGATGCATGGCTAGGCTTAAAAAGACCCTTGTGGTCATTAGCCCAGTAAACACCTAGGAACCTAGGAACCAGACACTCCCAACCCAGCTACTCTGAGGCTCTTACAAGGGTACCCAATTATACTGTGTGAAATTAATATTAATATGACTAGTACTTCGACCAATGCAGTTAGGTTTTCAGGAGTGGTCACAGAGTCACCAAACATATATAAGTACTCTCAATGATTAAAATGCTTTCTAAAGGACCATCCACAATGAAAGGTTTAAATATAGTTAATAATAAATAATAAAAGAATATTAATATACTGAATATCTATTTACAATAAATAGTAGAATTTCAATCACAGGTGAACAGGTTCACACAGGTACAGAAAAAACAATACTTAACTAATCTTACTATATTTTCCTGACTCATCTCAAGAGTTACTATTTCCTGGTCACTTACTAGAGCAAGACAAGATGAAGTAGCTGAGTGATCTTTTGAAGTCAGGTTCCAAAAACAGACTGCCCTGAGATTTCAGTCTCACCTAGTATTAAAACATTATTTTTGTGATAGATTCCAGAATGACATCACATACATCTGATCACCTGACTTCTGGTTCCAATGCAGCCCCCATTGCTAGACACTGCCAGGATTTTGCACCTATGTGCATATAATAGACATGCAGAGAGCTTTGCTAAGATCTGTTACAGCTCCTGGAAGTCATAAAACCATCAAACACTTCAACTCTTCCTGCAGGAGCTAATAAACCATACTTCTTACAGATATTATATCTCTGGCTTCATTCAAAACTGTGAGATAACATCTTTATGGCCTAGGCCCAGTAATTTAATTTCTTACTACTTTTAAAGTTTGAGATTGACCTCTTTTCTACCAGTATCCTCTGTTAAAACATATACATTTAAACAGTTACAATAATGCATGCGTATTTCTTTTTCAGTCCAGCAGGTCATACTGTTGGTACATGTTTAACACAAGCAGCTTTACAAATACATTTTTCAACACAAGCATCTGTACAAATCAGTTTAATGTATAAATGACATATAATTCTTTACAAAATGACAGCTAGCTGTGCTGGCATATGCTGCACATCCACTACCCTACTTTTCCTGGTATAGCTGGCAATACCTCACACCGTCACAGAGGACATCACCCTGGGAGCTGTTGTCAGGGGTGGTACATGACAAGAGTTGTTTGGATGAAAATAATGGTATGTAAAATGTGGGGAGGCACAAATGTTAACCCTTAACTATCAGTCAAACCGAGTTCTGTGCCCGCATTTTTAGAAATGTACTGATGGCAGCAAAAAAGAAAACATCATACGAAGGGTCCTGTAGACCTCCTGTTGTTGCAGGGTAACCCATTCACTGCAATGAGAGAACTCTGGCTGCAGGTAAATTCAGTGAAGGCATGGGAGTGAGGGATGTGTTAGTGTATAGAAGTGTGAGTATATTTTTGTTTAATACAGTAGTGCTGCTAAAGTATGAGCAAAGGGGCAGCAGATCTGAACACAGGGTGCTAGGTGGCATGATTGGGAGATGATAATCAATCGGTAATGCAGTACCAGTATTCATTTGATAAACTAATAGATTCCACCTGATAGTTCTTGTTTGTTGCTTTTGCTAATGTTGTTGGACCATAGGGTGGTATATGTAATTGCACTGTACAGTGTAATTGTTGATTTGACATTGGAAAAACTATGCTCTTGCTAATCTAAATAATGCTGTGGGAAATATTATATGATACTTACATCCAGCTGAAGTGGCTAGGTCAGTAGAACATGATATATTTTTTATATTATACTACACAATACTGTTTTTTTTAATGTTATCACTATGCAAACCTCTCAGCTGTCCAGATTTTCATAGAATGTCAAGATTTTTTCATCATGTTTTTGGTCTGTTCTTCATAAAACTTGTGTTTTTCTGAATTTTTGTGGCAAATCAGTGAAGGCTGACGACTAAATAATGACATGTATTTGAGTTTCAGACTCCATATCCTACAAAAAATGCATGGTAACACAAGACCTTTCATTCTAACAACTTTCTATGTTTATAAGAGCAATATTTAAAATGTGCCCCTATTTTTTGGATTGTCCCCCCATTATTTTTGGCTTTGTCCAGATTTTTTGTGCTAAGATGTTGAGCGCTATGTCATTGTGTTATGCAAATGCCAATATCTTTCTCTAAAGTGTCTTCTTAGTCACTAATTCTCTAAAAAGGAGCCAGCAGGGGGTTCTGTAAGACAGGAACAGGCCCACCATTGATGTACTAGATGTAAAAAGTGAAGAGCAGTGCACGCCTAACATTTTATAGGCCAGTGTATTTTCATTTGCTACTAATTTTTATGAAATTGTAATAGAGAGTAGTACCCAAAACAGATTATGCTGCTGAAAATACCTAAGCGTCTTTCAATACTTTGTTTAATTAAAAAATTTCTGTTTATATATTGACTTGGCTAAATATCTGCCATCTTAAACTTTCAATAGTTTCTTTGTGTTTGCAAAGATAATGGCTGGGATTCACAGAGAAGTGCTGTACCCTTGTGCAGTATTAATTATTCAGAATTTGTTTTGCAGGGCAGCCCATACGTAACAAGACATGCATTATGCACTATCTCTCAATACCTGCACCATTCACTTGCCCCTAGTAACTGTTGCACTCAGCACTATTTGTCTATGAATTCCAGCTGATGTGTATAGCTGCAAAACTGCCAAAAGATTATGTTAGATTCATCAGAAGAAGCCAATGCCCAGATATGGTTAAGTATTTGCTTTTATACTAACAACCATGACTCGCAGAGCGTATTCCTGGCTGTAAGAAAAATGTTTCCATATTCTCATAGTCTTGTTTTTTTTTTCTTTTTATGGTGGCCTAACGTTCCTACAGTTAATTTTAACCATTCAAACAATACAGAATTGATACAGCAAGACATTCTTGAATTGTGAATAATGTTATAGATGTTACTTATATCTCAAATAAAGTCAGGATTTTCAGAAAAGAAGTCTGACAGCTTTCTCTCCAAATTTTGCAACCTTTGCCTACATAACATATATTCAAACTTAACTTAAATCTTCTCAGAGCCCATCTCTTGTTCTTTTCTTCTCAGCTATTGAATTGCATAATTCTTCAACCCTTTCAGAAAACCAGAATTGGCATCCTATTTTCGTTAATATCTGTCATAACTTTATTGTGGTAAGCCTTAACAAAATTCTTCATTATTACATAAAATGCACATAAACGATTAACAAGCAACATGAGAAGATCAGGTTTTGAGATATTGTGCGATATTATTTGGACATGGCAGGTTTTCGCAATACAACCTTAAAATGACTTGAAAACCTTAACTATACAGGTGAACTACAAGAACAAATGCTTAATGATCCAGCCAAGACAGTTTGTAGCTCCTGTCCTTTCTGAAAAAACAATGATAAATATAGCGACAAAAGATTCTCTATGGCCAGCATGTCTTATTGTTATGTAAAAGAACAAACCCGTGAAGAGTCCAACAGTGTGTGATACAGTTTCTGTAATGCCCTTCAGCCAAGAAATATTTTCTTAAATTTATGAAAGAAATTGGCCATATTAAATTATTTAAGTATATAAGCTATATATTTAGAAATAAAGAATGAGAGAGACAATTCCCTAAAAAGGAAGCCAAATGACTATTATATTTCATTATCAAAGTTAACAAACTGAACTTTTAAAATTGCCTGATATCTTATCAATATCATTGTAATTATGGATAATGCCTGCTGTCCTATCAATATCATTGTAATTATGGATAATGTTCTACAACTGCTTTGGTGGTCTCATGGCACAAAGGGGTAAAGCTTACTGTGCCTCTGACAACCCATGGTCAGTTAGTGGCACAGGTCCTAGAGGGGCCACAGGGGGAGGATGGGAAAGAGCTGCTGATCTGAGCTCATCCATCCTGGGGAGAAAGGAGGCAGCTTATGCTCACTGCAGTAAAGCAGAGTTATGAGCCGGTTGAGCTCTCTGATGTGTAAGCAGTGTGCCTCTTAGTCGGGAGGTTGGTCATACCTGAAAGCACACATGTACCTCCTGAGGGCACTGATTATTGCCATGGAGTCTCTGGCAGTTAGGGCACACTCCCCAGTGGCAGTATTACACTAGACCAGCATCCTTAAGCTTTTCACTGGCCCCAAATTCAGGTCTGGTTAAGCCAGGGAAGAGATAAGGTGGATCAGGTAGACCCAGTCAATTAGGGGAGGAGCTGGTGACAGCTGATGGTCAGCTGTGGGAGGAACCAATGGTCAGCAGTGGGAGGAACCAATGGTCAGCTGAGGGAGGAAAGTACAGTTGTGTACACTTACCATAAATATAGATGTTCAGCTGTATTCACTGTTGCAGTCATCATATTTGGGTTATCTGCTTGCAGTACCCCTCAGTCGGCCTGATTATCAATGTCTTGGGTCCTGCATCGGTTGCTGTCTCATCTTGCATGATGTCAGGTAGTCAGGGGTATAAACCATGCAGCCGACGCCATTACATCAGTTTTTCTTGCCCCAGATGTCAGATGCCCCCCCAAATGGGAAGCAATTTTATATATATATATATATATATATATATATATATATATATATATATATATATATATATATATATATATACACACACAAGGGTATACCGCCAACAAAAAAGCAAAGCTTTTAAGCATAGTAAAGGAGAGTAGAGGTATAGCCAAAAGAAGTCAGGGGGCTGGAGGGAGGGTAACCGAGACTGCAACAGTGAATACACTCGAACATCTACATTTATGGTAAGTGTACACAACTGTACTATGTTGTTTGTGTATCACTGTTGCAGTCATCACATTTGGGTAGATTCCCAAAGCTAAGGATGGTAGGAGGAATTTAGATAGCATTAGGACCAGCTATAAGGCCCTGCAATACTGCAGTGGGAAAGCCAGCTCTGGATTTAGAGAAAATTGGCAAATGGTAATGTTTGGTGAAAGTATGTACAGAACTCTAGGTAGCAGTTTCTAGAATGTCCCTGGTAGGGACATCTCTGAGAAAGGCTGTAGAGGTAGATGCAGCCCTGGTTGAATGGAGTCTAATCCCCTGTGGGATAGATTTTCCATGGTGGTTATAGCAGAAATTAATGCAATGGCCTATCCATTTAGAAATGGTTTGCTTTGAAATAGCCTTCCCCTTTGCCCCTGCAGCAAATGCCACCAGCAGCTGTTCAGATTTCCTTTGAGGTTTAGTCCTGTCCAAGTAAACTCTAAGTTGTCTGTGCACATCTAAGGAGTGCAGTATCCGTTCCCCTTTGTTCTGTGGATTAGAAAAGAAGGTTGGCAAATGAATGGATTGATTAAGAGCCACACTGGATACCACCTTGGGCATGAAGGAGGGATTGGTCCTGAGGGATACCCTGTCCATATGAAAGATGATGAAAGGCTCCACTGCCATAAGAGCCTGCAATTTAGATACCCTTCTTGCTGAAGTGATTGCTAAAAGGAAGGCTGTTTTCCAAGAAAGGAATTTTAGCTCTGCACTTGCAGCTGGCTCAAAAGGAGGAAGAGTGAGTTTTTCCAATACAAAGTTAAGGTCCCAGGCTGGAGTTGGGGCTCTCCTGGGTGGTCCTAAGTTTTTGGCCCCTCTGAGGAACTGCTTGAGCAGTGGATGAGAGAAGAGGGGTGGTTCTGTGTTGTAATGAGCTGAAATGGCTGAGGCGTGAATTTTGATGGAGGAAAAAGAAAGGCCCTTGTGAAGCATCTCAATTAAGTGTTGAAGAATCTGAGGTTAATTGGGCGCTGCTGTGCCCATCCCTTGAGTTTGGTTCCAGTCACAGAATCGTTTCCATTTTTCAGGATAAGATTTTCTAGTACTAGGCCTCCTTGCCTCCAAAATGACATCCAACACTTGTTTACTGAGGGATGGTAACGGAGAGATTAGGTAATTTGCCAGGCTGCCAGGTTCAGGGTTTGAAGCTGAGGGTGCAGAATCTGGCTCTCCTGCTGTGACAGCAGGGTAGGGGTCTGAGGCAGGTGCCATGGAGCCAGCAGTGACACACTGCACAAGAGGGGGTACCAGTGTTGGTGTGGCCAGTCTGGTGCAATCAGTATCATCCTTGGTTTGTCCTGTTTGATGTTTAGTAGTACTTTGGAGAGGAGATGCAGAAGAGGAAAGGCATAAACTGATAGATTTTTCTAGCTGAAGGACAGAGCATCCACATTCCAAGCTTGTTTGTGGGGAGTCCTTGTGCAGAATTTGTCCAATTGATAGTTCTGGGGGGAGGCAAACAGATCTATATCTGGGCTCCCCCATTTGTTTATCAACATATTGAAAGTCTTTGGTTCCAGTTTCCACTCATGTGGGTCCCTGAGATTTCTGCTTAGTTTGTCTGCCAGTGTATTTAGTTTTCCTGGCAGGAATTGAGCCTGTAGATGCACTTGGCAGCTGAAGGTTGTGTTCCACAGAGACATGGCTAGTCTGCAGAGGGGGTAAGAATGGGTACCCTGCTGCTTGTTTATGTACCACATAACAGTGGTGTTGTCCGTCTTTACCATTAATTGCCCTGGAAGAATGTGGTCCTTGAAGGCTTTCAGAGCATTCTGTACAGCTAGCATTTCTTTTTGATTGATATGCAGGTGCATTTGACTTGGGTTCCATTTGCCCTGAATGCACTTCCCTGCCAGGTGAGCCCCCCATGCATAGTCTGATGCATCTTTTGTTAGGGTTTGGGCAGCAGGGGGTAGAGTGAATGGTACTCCCTTGTTTTGGTGGCAGGCCTCTGCCCACCAAAGGAACTCTAACTGTAGGCAAGGTATGATAGGAATCATTGCTTCTAGATCCTGAGAATGTTGACACCATAGGCTTTTTAGATACCATTGCAGTTTCCTCATATGCAGTCCTGCATATGGAATTAGTAGAATGCAGGAGGCCATGAATCCCAAGGCTTGCAGTATTTGCCTTGCAGATAGCAGGGTTTTTGTGGCCATTAGTTTGAAGTAAGTTGTCAAATTAATTTGTTTCTCTGGCGTGAGGAAAGCCACCTGAAAAGTTGTGTTCAAGCTTGCTCCCAGGAATATAATTTGTTGACAGGGTACCAGCTATGATTTATTTTCGTTTATGGTGTACCCCAGACAAGTTAGCACCTTTTGTACAAATGCCAGATGATTCAAAAGTATGTGCGGGCTTTCTGCCTGAATTAGACAATCATCCAGGTATGGGTATATTTGAATATTTCTTTGCCTGCAAAATGCAATGATTGGAGCTAGGCACTTTGTGAATACCTTGAGTGCAGTAGATAAGCCAAAGGGCAGTGCAGAGAACTAATAGTGCATGTAGCCTGCTTTGAAGTGTAGGTATCTTCTGCAAGATTCCTTGATTGGGATGTGCAGGTAGGCTTCCTTTAAATCCAGTGTTGCCAACCAGGCATCTTTTTCTAGCATAGGAAGGAACTGGTGAAGAGTTAGCATCTTGAAGTTTGGAATCACCAAAAAGGTGTTTAAGATGGAAATGTCCAGGATAGGACACCATGAGTTGTCTTTTCTGGGTACCAGGAAAAGTCTCGAGTAGAAATGTTGCCCCTTTTCCTCTTCTGGTACAGTTTGAATAGCCTTTATGCTTAAGAAAGAGAGTGCTTGCTTTTGAGCCTCTGCCCACTGATTTGGGGGTAGATCTGGCCAACCATTTGGGGTTGGTAATGTGTGGAAGTGAAATCTGTATCCTTGCTAAACTATATTTAAAACCCATTTGTCCTGGGTAATGAGTTCCCAGTTTTTGGCCTGCAGAGCAATCTTTCCCCCCAAAGGGGCAGTCAGTTGAGAAGTGCTTGGAAGTTTAAAGTTAAGTCATTGAGACAGTTTACCACAGTGGGGAGTCTTACTACTCCCTGATTTGGAAGTAGGAGCCCCCTACTTCTTAGTCCTGTGTGTACCCTGGGACTGAAGCCTGGGTGTTCTGCTGGTTCTGGGTTTGGACTGGGAAGGCTTGGAAGAGGCAGGAAAGGACCATTTCTCAGAGGGCCAATGCTTACTAAATCTTGGAGGCTGTACTTGTAGGAAATGTTTAACAGTTTGCATAGATTTAGCTTTTTCTTCCATCTTTTTAAGAACTTCTTTTGCTTTGTTGCCAAACAGGCGGTCCTGATTTAAGGGAACATCCAGCAATTTAGCTTTAACATGATCTGGCAAAGATTGCTCCTTAAGCCAAGCATGCCTTCTAAGTACAGACCCAATGACAGCAGCCCTGCAAGTTGCCTCTAGTGAATCAAAACCACATTGCAAAGTATGTTTTCCAACCTGTTCAGCAGAATGCATTAAATCCTGTAAATCCTTATTTTCAGCACAGTTAGGAATTGACATAATTTTCTGTTTAAGCAATTCAATAATATGCTGCTGATACTTTAACATGTGAAATTGGCAGTTTAAGGCCCTAATGTCCAAGGTTGCAGAAGTGTATACTTTCTTACCCCATCTATCCATCGCCTTGGAATCTCTATAAGAGGGGGTAGGATTTTTGGCAGTAGTAGCCTTAATGCCCTTGGGTCCCTGTGAAATGGTCTCAAGATCTGCAGTAGGATTTTTAAAAAGGAACTTGTGAGAATCAGGAACCCTGTAATATCTATCAGGTTTTCTGGGAGCAGGAGGTTAAGAGTCAGGGGCCAAGCTAGATTCCGAAAAGGCATCATCAACAATGTCTAGTACAGGAGGGATAGCTAAAGGCCTGTGTTGGGGCAGGAGTAAGAAATCCTTAAGCCTCTTTTTAGAATCAGAGTAATCCTGGCTTTCCCAGTGAAAATGCTCCCTTAGAGTACGCAAGGTTTCACCAAAAGAGAAATCTTCTGGGGAGGAAGCAGAGGGAATTTAGTCCTCTGCATCAAAACCCTCATAGGTAGATAAGGGTAAATCCTGATCATCAGAGGAAACAGAAATTTCAGACTCCTGGTCAGAAGTATCATAAGCAGATTCAGTCCTAGGTCTCTTAGATGGGGAAGGCTGGCTTCCCCTGATTAGAGTAATAAGGTCTTCAGCCATTCTTATCATTTGTTTTTAGGCATAGAGGCCTGAACATGTGGTCTGGGTGTTGATTTCTAGTTATGGTTCGAGTTTTAGGCCTTGAAGAAGAAGATGGCATTAGTTTAATATGCAAGTCAGTAGGCCTGAATACACCCTCAGAAGCCGATGCTTGCACAGCGGCACCGGACCCATCCAAGGTAGAGACATCCGCAGCTTCCACAGTTGAAGCATTTCGTGGCATACCAGACTCTGAATGAGGTCTCAGTAGAGGCCTGCAAATCTGAAGTAGCGGGTATCAGTGGCTGCGAAAGTGCCTCACTGAGTACCGGCGAACTGGTGTCTGGCTTAGGAGAAGCTTCGTCGGCAGCTTTGGACCTAGGTGGCCTGACTCTGTCTTTATCTTTGCATTTTTTCGGAATGTCAGTAGTCGTATGGCTTACTGAAGACATATTTGGATAACTGAACTGAGTACCAAAATATTTAGAAGCATAAATATACCGGCAACGAACAGTCCATTGCTTAAATAAAGCACAAAACCGACAGTGAGGTACGTCGTGGTCAGGGCCTAGGCAAGGAATACAGTACGAATGAAAATCTTTATGAGGTATTTGCTTTCCACAAGAAATACAATTATTGACTTTTACTGACATCGGTTTAGAGCAAGAAAAAGTTTCCCCAACGAGGTACTTAGCTTTAGTTGAAGACTTCGGTTCTGAAACTCGAAAACGAAAATTTCAGGAGTCGGCCGACCGGCACTTGTGAACTTCTTCTGCTTTGGGCAGCACACGGCAAGAAAG
>NC_056735.1:73526687-73569187 GCF_019279795.1 Protopterus annectens | reverse complement strand
TTGAACTCAATTTGCAACTATTAGCATATATGGTTGCTTTAGACATAAGTTCTTGATATTTTACAGCTACTTCTTAGTCAATCACCATCCTCGTCTCTTGGTTTAGTGCCTTTACTATTATTTCTGCTCTTGCAGTGTTTTCATTTTTATTTATTGGTTATCAATGTCCTGGTGCAATAGGAAATTGACTTGCGCTTAGCATCTATAGTTAGGCATTTGGTTTACTGGATTGTCAAGTCTGCCTTTAGAATTAATTCTTACATTTTTCCTTCATCTTTTAAGAGCATATGAACTCCAGCCAAGTTAGAAACATCACTGTACTAATAATAGAAAAATGGTTGACTATCCCAATTCTGATATGTACACTATGGAATGGATGATCAACTGATTTTCATTAAGAAACATGGAAGCTTGTATTTTGTTAACTGATAAGGCTCATCTGATCAATTTGATCTGTCAATTTCTCTACCTATTGGATAATGCTAAACTAGAATTCACTCTTCGGGCAAAGTCCCCCTTCTCACAAGATGGATTGTTCGAGGAAATGGTTATATAGCCCTTAATAGGGCTGTTGCGGCAGGGATCCACTCTGAAGTAGAGGCCTTGCCTTAGAGTGGCCCTTCTGAAGGCTTTTGTGATGTGGAGCCCTTAAAAAGGCTTTATGTTTTTCCTTCAGATTTATCTATCTTATTTAGTCCTGGTAAGGACTTTTGTGTGCAGATTTCGAAGTGTTCAAACTCTCTTTCCCTGTCTCGCGGGTCCCTTATGGGGGGTTGGTGTTCATACGGGGAATAAACATACTGAGCCCTGATAAGGACTGTTGGTTCCCATGCAAGAGTCTTGATTTGCCCTGTGAGGGGCTATGGGTCCAGTATCCCATTTACTCAGTGAGTCCTGATAAGGCCCTTTAGTACAGACACAGATCCTAAAAAATAAAAAGTGCTAAGCCCTACTTGTAGTAAGTGCTGGAAGCATTGTTTTAAAAGAACACAAAATCGTATGCTGTTGAGTTTCATTTTCTTCCCTTATTTCAGTTTGTGCACGAAAATTCGCTTCTCCAAGCGCTGGTTAGAATTTTCCTGCACAAACTGAAATAAAGGAAGAAAACTAAACTCAACAGCATACGATTTTGTGTTCTTTTAAAACAATGCTTCCAGCACTTACTACAAGTACGAAAGTAGCCCTTATCAGGGCTTAGCACTTTTTATTTTTTAGGATCTGTGTCTGTACTAAGGGCTCACTGAGTAAATGGGACACCGGACCCATAGCCCTTCACAGGGCGAATCAAGACTCTCACACTGGAAACAACAGCCCTCATCAGGGCTCAGTACGTTTATCCCCCGTACGATCACCAATGTAAGGGATGCATGGGACAGGGAAGGAGAGTTCAAACACTTCGAAATCTGCACACAGAAGCCCTTACCCAGGCTAAATAAGATAGATAAATCTGAAAGAAAAACATAAAGCCCTTTTAAGGGCTCTACATCACAAAAGCCTTCCGAAGGGCCACTCTAAGGCAAGGCCTCCACTTCAGAGCAGATCCCCACTGCAACAGCCATTTTAAGGGCTACATAACCATTTCCTTGGGCAATCCATCTTGTGAGAAGGGGGATTTCACCCTGAAGAACGAATTCTAGTTTAGCATTTGTACTTTCCCCTCCGGGGCAAGCATCGCTCACACAGGTAGAGTAACTGCATTTTCTTCATTTACCTATTGGATAATGAAAACATCCTACTACAGCCTTTGTCTCTACAGTTATAAGAAACGGTTTTTGTTGCTTTCATGCATTCTTGAATAACATCTAAATTGCTGACCCTTTAACCTCTCTAGATGCTATTTTGGTTATCTACCCTCATTTTCATTCAAAAATATGTGTGTATTTCAACCAATCTCTAGCTAGTATCATAGTATGACTTGTTGTAATCAGGGGTCTCATTCCTTGAAAAGTATTACCACCTTGAACTCTGCTGACTCTCTCGAAGTCCTTAGACTCTGTTGATTCTCTTGAAGTACATTAATGTTTCTGTTATATTTCTCATTTGCCATCTTTTTAAGACAGTACATAATAAGCTTGACTCATCTCTTGTTATGTGGTTTCCGGTAAAAGCTGTGTGCTATGTTTTGATGTTCTCTGGGTAGCCCATTTCCCATTTACATTGTTGTGAAACTGAGATTTCCACACCTGTATTCTGTGCCCTGTGTTGGTTCTTACCATCCCAGTAGCTATTGTGTTACATTACTGTCTTGCCATTAGATTATCTGATTCGATTAACCTGACTGATTTGATTAACCTTTGTGGTCTTTTCCAGCTATTTGATGCATTGAATTTCCAGCTATTTGTATACTCACTTCCTTGGCTGCAGTTTCCCAGATGCATTATTTTGCATTTTTGGATTTTAATCTGCCTTCATTTTTTTTCTTTTGTCCACATGGTTGGCCCAGTGTTTTTTTTTTTCTTTCTTTCACCAAATTAACCTTGTTCTTCTTCCATTAGCGTGAAAGCTCTTAGTCCCATTCTTTCCCTGGTGGAGGTGAGAGACAGGTGCTAGGCTAAGTGTGCATATCCCCACTTTTCCAGCAAATTTGCAAGCTCTGTTATACTTGCCTTGGAAGGTGCATGCATACTTCAGCACATGGAAAACCTCCTGAGTAAGTGCTACACTACTTGCAACATGAACTCACTAGGCGTTTTTTTCTGCTGCAATGTATGTCCAATCCAGCAGGTGATACAATGCAGTGAACCCAGCAGCATCCCACTCTCCAGCATGGGTGAGCCAGCTTTGATCTCTCACTCTAGTCTTCCGCACCAGTGGTACTGGTCAAACACAGGTAGCCCGAGGTGCAGTCAGGCCTTTATCCCTCTGTACCTGCAGTTTTCTTAAATTCATTTTTATCCTATGTAGCATCCCGATAGCATGTACTTTATATAAGTCAGCAAGAAACATATATTGTTCTAGATTCACAATATGTCACTTATATAGACTGTGAAAATGACCAGCTGTAGAAATAACCTCATGTCACTCTGCTGCTGAACTCTTTTTATAAGTGCACTCTGTGCTCTTTGTCAAACTAATATTATACACACACTACCAGCCTATAGTCTATCAGTAAAAGATTAAAGAAACTATAGTCTTTGGTGCCCAGGGTCAGATCCAGCACAAGGCTGCTTAGGGCCTGGTGCTAGTTGGGGGCCAGAGCATACATTAGTTCTAAAACAAAATTAACATTAATGTAGCAAAAGAAAAACACTATGGTGCCCTGATCTTTCCTGTGCTCAGAATCTGCAGCTCTTATTTCTTAGTATGCATGCCTGCTAGCTCAAGTCTCATTGGCTCACAGAGTCAGCCAATGAATGAGAATGGAGCTGGTATGCACAGTAATGAGAAACATCCAAGACCTGTACACTTTTATTGAGATGGAAGTTTCCCTTTTTTGCAGGATAATGAGCCAATGATAGTAAATTGAATGGGAAGAGGTGAACAAATGGGTAGATAGATTAGCCAAGTCACTTTTCAGCAGCATAGATGAATGCAGTTGTTTTTAAGTAGCATTAATGATGTACAGTGAGTAGCCAAACCATTTTTAGGATGGACTACAGGCAGTGTGTGTGTGTGTGTGTGTGTGTGTGTGTGTGTGTGTGTGTGTGTGTGTGTGTGTGTGTGTGTAATGCCTCCTTAGTTAAATGGCTTGCTCAGATTCAAACCCTGTAATTTAAATACAGGGCGCAAGAACCTAAATCCAACTGCCAGACTCATATTAACTTCTTTTTTTCTTTTAAAAATCATTGTGAACTACAGTCAATGTCAGCCATCAGAGTTTCACAATTATTGTGGTTCAGAAAATACACACTGATGCAAAACCTGTTGCTCTGTTAACTTTTTAAGTGATTTGGAGAAGTCTTCTCTTACTTGTATTCACTTTTGAAGAACATCTCTGGTTTTGCCTCACATTTATGACAAATCCTTGAGTAAGTCATTTAACCAGGCAATGTTTTGAGGCAAATGGAAATTTGAGCTAAACTACTCAAGGGTTGCCTGGACAGGAAGCGTAGGAGCTACCTATGAACCAGAAGATTTATGGTATAAAGGAAGGACATTGTAGTAAACAGCAGCATAGTCATTTGAGACGTTCACTGGATGTGATTCTTGGTTTCCTCAATGTTGACACTGAGCTTATTGTTTAGCTGTGATTAAATTGGGCAACATGAAGTCTATGGGTTCAAAGCTAATATTTTAACTACAAACGCATTTTGATTTAGCTTGTTTTGTGAAATGCATTCTTTAGGCTACTACAGCTTGTCTAACATTCAGTGCAGATGAGTAAGGCTATGAGCTGTTAAAGAGTTGCTTCCTGAAGTGCATGGTTTGATTCCCTCAGCTTCATATGTCTCTTATGTGACTCTGCCAAGGTAGTTTACCAGAGAGTACTCGTGGACTGCTCCTGAAAAAGGACATTTTATATCTAGTGGGGTGTCTCAGACTGTTAGTAAATGCATTTTACTGTGACGCCCATGCCCTGGCCCAGCAATCAAGGAGCCTCAATCCTCACCACTGACACCAGAGAGTGCTACTCCTAGAAGATGAAAGGATAACTAATACACACAGTAAAGTACAATTTTCCTTAAGTGCACACAGATATCACAGTCAGTCTGGGGCTGGTTGCTCTCTTGCTCCCCAGGTTCCCAATAAGATTCCCCACTGGCACAGCTATAGGGTCCAGATCTCAGCCTAGCTGGCAAGCTAACCTCCAGTACCCTCTCTGTCTAACCAGTGCTTCATGTCCCTGCCAAGTAGCTGACACACCACACACACACACTTTGAGATACGTATTTATACAACTTCACAGACACTCCTGGGAAAGGCTGACACAAATTCTCCAGCTGTGCCCCTTTACCCAGACTCTACGGTAGTAATTTCTGCCATCACCAGCTAATATTATCAGCTACTAAAAGGCCTTTAAAAGGGTGTCCAATTATTATTGTGCAATATCATTATCCAATTGGTAATGTGATTATTCAGTCTAAGGCTTATTTTAGAGTGGCCTATTACAATGAACTCTATAAATATGCAATGTACTCTAGAGCCTGCTTCTCTATACAAACCAGCCACAAGTAAAGGTTTTTAAAATATTTAATAATAAATAATTAAAACACAAGACACTACCACTACACCACAGAGATATCTAAGAGTTCAGAGATCACACAGAAACTTAAAACAATACAGTAGGACAGGTCTGATGTCAAAGAAAAACACAATCTAACTTTCTAATCTTTAGCTAATCTTAAGAGAAAACACAGGGCTATAATCCCACTTACATACATAAAGAGCAAGCAGTGCTAGGTTAGATGTCCAAGATCAAAATGCTCTCTTGTCTCTCACTCCACAATAGTTTTTAAACGCTAAACAACAGCTCTGCTGTGGCCCTCCCAAATTACATCATTTTGACACTTAGTTTTTTTCAGTATTCACATTACATCATCTTGACACTTAGTCTGGAGTTCCCAGGCCACAAACTGCATTATTTAGCAAGCTAACACCTGCTCAGGAAACTAAAACTATACAAGGCATTTCACATATACACTCTAGCAGAAACCAGAGCAATAAAGCATCTTCCATATGTACATTCTTGCCCTTAACTTTAACTTTAAAACAATGGGCATGAAACCTTCGTCCAGACTCACTGGAGTCAACTTGTAAAAAATCAAAGAGATTCATAAGATCTTTCTAACTTCAAAAGGCACATTTGAAATACTTGGCTTGGTTTTTCTTACAGCAGATGGCAATGTTGCAACAATCTTGAAGTTCACATTTTACAGTCAGTGTTGGATCCATGAATTTGCAAAGGGGGGGGTGCAGTCTGGTTAGTTGACTAATGGGTGAAAGCAAGAAAGTGGAACACTGGCTTTGGTGGTTGTGAAAAGATTACCTTAAGAAGCTCTGAAATAATGTTTGGAAAGACATCAGTTTACATTTAGTTGCACATGATTTTTCTGTGGATATGGTAGTAGAAATAGGTAATTCCTGTGCAGCACACAGCACATGTACAGATAGTACAAGTATTTTCAATGCATGCCTGGAAAAAAATATTTTGACCATACCAAGTCACATCATTCTCCTTCCATGTCATACCGGGCATATGCACTGTTATAAACTTGGAAAGAAACCCTCTGAAGGTAGAAATAACCATAGTGAAATGTATGTGATTGTTATACAACAAAATATATACCACAGGCACAGATGTTTGGATAAATTAGTAAAAGCTTCATTTAATGGATGTACCAAATAACTAAACTCATAAAACTTTCCTAAGCAGGCCATAATGTTTTGGATTGTTTACTGTTCTTTCTATGGTTTTAAGCACAATTAATTATCTTTTATTAGTGCTTTCATAACAAATGTCCTATTGTACCTTTTCCCTCCTTTCAACAAATTCTAGAGTGGGTGTGGGAGGGGGAGGCAATGCTGGTCTCCAGGAGGTCAAAAATGCCAATGTTGGTTGTCTTCTTTCTCAAGTCAAAGTCCATTGAATTTTTTTTCCTTGACTTAAATGTTTTCCAAGTTCATGGTCATCTGAAACTGAATAATTTTCTTTTCCAGCACATCTTCTTTGACTGAACTTCTGTCATGTTGGACTTTCACTCAGCTTGGATTGCAGTCACCCTAGCTTCAGCACTGGGAAAATAGTTCTAATTTGGGGAATGCAGCACTGTCTACAAGTGTGATTTATAATTGGAGCAGATTCACTTAACTTTTCTGTGAACACTGTGAAAAGTAGGAAAGTGTGTGGTTTTCAATGATGTATGACAACTTTATACTTGTCTATAATAATGGTACATGTGATTTACTCACTAATATCCCTCAATGAACAATTAGGGTCACCGGTTTTAATTGCATGCTTTATACTGACTGAACTGCCATGCCTGACTTCACTAATGGTACTTCTCTGACCTTCTATGTTGCCTGTGGAGTAGATGAGTTCTGTGATGGTAGTGCTCTGACTTCTGTGACGGTACTTCTAGGACTTTCTATGTTGCCTGTGGAGTAGATAACTTCTGTGATGGTAGTGCTCTGACTGACTACTGACACTTCTCTTACTTTCTATGTTGCCTGTGGTGTAGATGTCTTTTGTGTTATAGGTTCATAGGTGTTTACTAGGCTTACAAGGGCCCTTTTAAGCCTAGTCATGCATTCCAAATCTCTGATAAGTTCTGATACTTTTGATAAGTGTAAGCATGAGCATGGAAGATGAACCATTTACAGATTATCTGTGTCCATTAGAGACAAAGGTGCCAAACCAGGGATGAATTTCTGGTTTCCCATCCAATTGTCCAAGTTGCACTTGAATTGGGTTAGGGAGGAACTCTGCTTTACATTATATGGATTGGAGATAGTGGCACTGACAAAAAGACAGGAATCAGAGCTGGAGGTGGCAGAGTTAAAGATGTTAAGATTTACACTAGGTATCACGAGGATGGACAGGATTAGAAATGAGTAGATTAGAAGGTCAGATCAGGTTGGACGGTTTGGAAACAAAGTAAGAGAGTCAAGATTGCATTGGTTTGCACATGTGTTGAGGAGGGATGCTGTGTATATTGGGAGAAGGATGCTAAAGATGGAGCTGCCAGGTAACAGAAAACAGGAAGACCTAAGATAAGGTTTATGGATGTGGTGAGAGAGGACATGCAGGTGGTTGGTGTGACAGTGCAAGATGCAGAGGACAGGAAGAAATGTCTCAGATCTGACATTGAACCAAACAATGATCTTCCAGTATTTTTCCCAAACTTTTCAAACAAAGGGGCATACTGTCTTCATTTATTAGATGTTCATAGACACCTATGTTTTTATCTGGACAGAACAAAAAGTCAATACATAAATCAGACCAATTGTCTGTATCCTACTCAGGCCCAAAACTGGGAAACCCTGCCCCAAAGGTAACCTTGTTCAAATGGCTCAGAGACTGTATTTCCTTGATTTACCAATGAAATAAAACTTCTCTACCAAGCAATGTTAGAGCACATTCTACCAGGTCAATAGCAACTTCTATGGCTTTTCATACAAAGGCCTCATTGAATAATATTTGTGCAGCTGCAACTTGGGCTACCCCTCATACCTTTATCACTCATTACAAATTGGATTTGGCCTCCAGGGGAAGAGCATCCTTTGGCTCAATGGTGCTCAGGAGCATACTTCCATAAGGGTCTCCCAGGAATGAAGGTAGCTAAGGACTCTGTACCATCAGTAAGGAATGAATGAAGATTAACAACATCAGATAAAGAAGTTATGGCTTACCATAATGTTCCATCTGTGTTGTTCATCTTCATTCATTCATTACGTCCCACCCTCCTTCCCCCTCCAGAGGCTCCTGGGGGATCAAATTGGATCCTCTTCCCTTTTAGACTGCCTGCTCAGAGGCAGTCTCTGCTTTACTTATAATAGGCAAACTCGATCTGAGATAACATGGGGAAGGGCACTGTGGGTAAAAGCTTAGCAATGATGCCCGGAGAATATGTCATGGTTGCTGCACTGATTGAAAAGCTTGATGCTGTAAGAAGTGGATTCAGTCAAACTAAAAGCATTGATTTTAATAAGAGCATTAAGTGCCTCTGACAGATTACCAATCAGAATATATTGAAAGGAGAAAACTTCACATTCATGATATACAACTGCTGAGAATCACTTTATCTTTACACAAACCTTTTTCTCTTTTAAATGCCAGATCACTGTCTACTTCCACCATCAAAGGGGGGATGTGTAAACTAGTCAGAGTTGTTGAATGTAAGATAATGACCTAAATCTGCAAACATGGCCAGGCTTTTCAAATTCATTCCTACTCAAGGTTACTTTAGGATTTTGTGTAGCCATGTGCAAAATTCATAAAACCGGATCCCTTGACTAACAAATATAATAATGATGTAGTAAAGGTGTTACCTTACAAATCCTTTGGAAGTTTGAAAGAAAACACTTTGAATCTTTGACAAGATTTGCAGTCTTATGTTTTATCTTGACTAGTTATGGGTGGTTTTACTGTAATATACAATGCTATTTATGATATTAGAACCAACAAGAGGTCAAAAGATGAGAAACAAAATAAAATCAGTCACTTTACTATTTATAGTGTGTATTGACAATGGATAATCGCATCATACTATCATAAACGTCCACAAGAAGGACTAAAAAATATACATCCATCTCTCTATTATTTGTCTATACATCTCTCTACATATTAGAGAGCAATGCATGTGTGTGAACTTATTTTCAGATTTACAGTGAATTATAAATTATTTTATAATGTATTATACATGTATAAACACAAAGTTAAAAATACTACTTAATGCAGTGTTTCCGGGCAGTGGGCGTATTGATTCTACTGTTGCCATTGTTAAGGATGCACATTCCTAACTGCATTTATGCCAAGTATGAAAGTCAACTTATTAAAATTAAACCTCACATGCCACAGTAGTACTGTTCTCCGATTCTTACAGGGTGCACTGGATGCTGATTCGCCTTGGCCAATATTTGTACATTTACACCACAAGAATAAATCAAAACTGTAATTTTCAGAGCTTGATATATTTTCTAGTGGATTTTTAATAACATTCTGGATTGTTTGTCTCTCCAGCACACCCACACACATAACACAAGCACACACTCACAGTGGAAAGGTTTAATTTGCATTCCTGTGGGATTACGCAGCCTATTTTTAATTTGTACAAGTGCTGCACCAGTCTGCACCATTACTGGCCAGTGTGACCATGTGGCTGTACTGCAAGAGCCTGAATGCAATCAGCTTGCTGGTCTAGTGCTGTGCTGTATTTTCTCAATAGATTGTTTAATTGGGAATAAGAGTTGAGAACTGCAGTCTAACTCTATCTTACATTGTGCAATGTTATCACATTAAGAAAAATACAGGAACACTTTAGGGGTTCAAGCGATAGACAATCCATGTGACTTACCGGTCATTTTTAAACTTAAAGATGTGAACTCGTAGTACGATCAAACAAAAAATTATCTGTGGAATTTCACAGCTTCTTTGCTGCCTGGCAGTATTCAAGCATCATTCCCCACACATCCAAGTCAAATGTATTTCCATTGTAAAAGGCAGACTCTTAAAATGTTTTTATAAAAGTAAGGAAAACCACAACCTTATAGAATAACATTTGGTTATCAACATGTGATAATCAAATGAGAGAAATCACCACTACAGACAAATTGTTGAACAATTAGGTACAAATCCAGAAATAAATCAAGGACACATACAATATTAGCACTGTTAGCTAAAGACAGACAAAATAATAGAATATGAATCAATTTCTGAAGTAAAAAAGCCTATAACTAAATATTGTCATTATTTATTAAGCATAATATGCCACTTTTTCTCCAAATGTCAAGTTTTAGGGAGGATTGAGACAGATGAAACTGAATTAGGAACAGTTGTAAAGGTGCTATAGGAGTCTAACATGCCAAACGTTTGAATAAATAAGTGACATCTTTGAACGCTACTCTGCTTTCCAAATGTAACTGCCTACACAGCCTATTTTCAGAACAGTTTAGTTACAAGATGCTGTCTTTTTTCTTTTAAACACCAACCCAGTTTATAATTCACTAGATAAACTCATCTGAGAAACGCTAACACATTGCGGTCACCTCGAGTGACTTGGAGTACTACCAGTGAGGAAATTAGAATCAAAGCGGACCAAGGAAAAAAAAAAATCAGACTAGTTAACAGGTCACAGATTTAAGCTTCGGACTACACTTACAGACCAACAAATTTCATCGGTCGTTGAAATGCATAATAAATAAAAGTCTGAGCAGCGCATAACACTACAGACTTTTTTCATTATTCATTTTTACAATAACCTACTATACAACCACTCAGGCATTTCATCCCATAATACTATCGCAAAGTCTGAGACCAAGTGTGTGAACAGTTAAGTTATGTAAGTTATACTTTAAGTTGCATATTTAAATACACCATATGATCATGAAACCAATAAGACAAGTGTGTTGCAAAACATATTCATGTGCATTGGTATTAGCACATAATATTTTATGTCCACACAGTCAAAACAGCAGCACATATCTAAGTGAAAGTGCAACTGCATACTTCACCGAGGACCATAGAAGTAAATTATCTCAATATTATGTGACAACACCAACTGTCAAGAACTGACGCTGAATCTCGGTATAAATGTCACAATAAAAAGAAGTGGCAAAGCCTCTGCAGCTTGCCTATGAGACACACTACCTTCTTGGAAAGATATGTGCATACCATACAGCTAGATTCTAACTAAAAATGAAATCACTCCAATTACAAGGTGCTAACAGTTGCAGACGGACTGAACTGCCCAAAGTCTATCTTGGGATGACGGGTATTCACAGCATGTTCAAACTTTTATTCACTTGTAATGCTGTTTCAGTTAGTGCGCCAAATGCGGCAGTCTCAACTGTTCCATTTCTTTGGCGCCATGTTGGTACTTCAATAAAATAAAAGAATTAGCATATTACCTTACTGCAGAGCAGATTCAAAGTCGTTTGTCCTGGTCCTGGTATTTTTATTTTAAAATTAGACTAGCTATGCTGTCTTCTGCCTGACAGAATTAACTTAACTTAACTAACAGTGATATAACAGCATTCACCAACGCGCCTAAATTACAATGGAGATGCAGTTGGAGGAGGATCATTATAAAAAAAAAAATCATCTGACTGCAACCTTCAATCGCATTTCCGTTGTGCATTAGATGTGTTTCGTGATAGGACTGTGAGGAAAAGATGCACTCATGCCTAAATCCGCGACTGGCAGTGTTTTCTTTCATTTAAAAACACAAGCCTGTATTTTACATTTATTTATAAAGTTGATAGAATTATGTATCAAATTCTATTTGACTAGGCTGGCAGCCTTTGCCCATCTTTCCCAAATCTTCACATACACATTAATCTTTTGAATTCCTGCACCCTTCACATAGAGACTAATTAGTCATTTACTATATGCTATTTGAATATGATTCCCAACACGTCTCTTGTAGTTTGATGGATTGCCAACTACATTTTCACTTAATGTGAGTTTCAAGGGAAGAGAAGTTTACTATCTCTCGTGCTCAGTCTGTTTTCAGTATGAATGTTTTGTTTAGAAAATGTATGCCAATGTTTTTTCTATAAAATTCAAAATAAAAGTTTTACATAAAATCTAAATTTCTGTGATAATTGTAAAAGTAAAGAAGAAAAGAATATGCCTACTGACTGATTTGTACAATGTTTTTGGTAAATGGGAAGGGACAGCCAAGTAATGAGATATTGGTATAGCTAGAAGGGTTGATTCATTACCCTGCATAGGGACCCATTTGTCCCCAGTCCAGCTCTATAGACTCTGGAGGTGATTGCTGGAACAGTACAGCATTATTAGCCCTTCCTCAAGTAGGTCAGACTTGTACGGAGTGATGTCAGACTCAATAGCTATTTTTGATGACAGAGAAGGCATAAAGAGGTCAAAATGAGATGTATGCTCTCTCCCCCATAAAAAAACAATATTTTCATATGACTTTTAGGTTGTTGAACAAAAGCTTTTGAAGCATTTATGTTATATGTAATTGTTTTGCTTTATTAATTGCACTAAACAATGAATTCATTCATTAATAGACCTGGATTGTATAATTTAGTCTAAACATGCTGCATTTTAGTAATATATTTTTGAAGTAACTTCTTTACAGCCTCCAGCAAATGCAAAGGGGTTGACATTTGTCAGGTCATATAGTTCACATTATTTGTAGTGATGATCAGAACTGTCTGATCTTAGCATTCCTTAGTTTACATTATTTGCAGCGATGATCAGAACTGGGTCTGATCTTCAGCATTCCTTAGTTTACATCATTTGTAGTGATGATCAGAACTGTCTGATCTTCAGCATTCCTTAGTTTACATTATTTGTAGTGATGATCAGAACTGGGTCTGATCTTCAGCATTCCTTAGTTTACATCATTTGTAGCGATGATCAGAACTGTCTGATCTTCAGCATTCCCTAGTTTACATCATTTGTAGCGATGATCAAAACTGTCTGATCTTCAGCATTCCTTAGTTCAAATCATTTGTGGTAATGATTAGAACTGCCTGATCTTCAGCATTCCTTAGTTTACATTATTTGTAGCGATGATCAGAACTGTCTGATATTCAGCATTCCTAAGTCATTGTTGCATATTACTATGGTACTGTCTTCTCTATGAGAATGGATTGTAAAGGATTTTTGCATATATTTAAAAGCTGTTAGTCTGGACGTGCAGAGGACTAAAGCTCTGACTGATTAATGAACTGCTATGGCCAGGGTTCAGGGTTTGAATCTTTTCACCTTTATTTACCTGCTCTGTGACTCTGAGGAAGTCACTTAACCAGTGTTTTGGAGCAATTGGGAATCTGGGTTAAGCTCCTTATCGGTCTTCAGGGCAGCATGCCTATTAACTATGAACGGTTTGTCATTATTTTCAAGTCATTCCCTATTTCATAGATAATGTGGCTCAGGAAATGTTATGGCAATATCACCAGCACATCATTTTTAATGCAACATTTCCAATTTATTCTTCAAGGTTAGCAGCCACTGCATCTGAAGGTGAAACAATGAAATGCCAGGTTGTTTTCCAACAGCAAACTCTGCATTAGCAAGTTCTCTTTAATGTGGAATTGTTCCGATGCCTTTTACGAGATTGTGCAAACTGACTTTTAGCCTATGTTATCAGGTTAATACTTCTTATACTGTCATAAATTATTTCCATTTAAACTGTATTATACATGGTTGGATCTTATGGTATGATGAAAAGTTAAAAATTCCGTCGCTGTACCATAAAGGGCTGTCCTCCAGGCTAGCACTAAAATCTTCCACCAAGCACTCGGTAAAGGAATATCCAGGCTCTAAATAATCCAAAACGTATTTAATAAAGCCACATAGAATCCACAAAAAACAAACTGACACAGAAAAAAAGCACTGGTGATTGAGCGCGCTTTCGTCTTCACATAAACACCTTCATCAGAATCACAAATACAATAGAAATTCAACACCTTATATATACAACCATTGCAAACCTTTATTGGTTGGCTAATTAATTAATGGATTAATTAATTGGAAACAGCTGAAAAATGTAACCCTTTGTTTGAATGATGTGTATACAAGTCTTTCTTTTTACGTGAAATATCTTGTCATGTAAAAGTCCCTAGACAATAAAATATATTCTTACCCACATAGCTTGATATTGAGGTATTAAAATATTATAAATAAATAACTACTTATATATCTTTTTACTACATAAAAAACAATAATAAAAATATGTAAATATAAATATAAATATGAATATATAGGTATTTAAATAGCATCCTAATTGAATCAAAAGGAAACTGGTGCACTTGAAATACTATGAATCTATGCAATGTATTATATTGTTTTATTTTATACCACCTATTAACCATTACATAAATAATAAATAATAATAAATATTAAATCTATAAATATTGAAATATTGAAATATTAAATTATTAAAATATTAAAATATTAAAATATTGAAATATTGTAATGTTGAAATATTAAGTTAAATTCATTTTATATTATTTCATAAGAAGTTTATTTCATTTGGGGTTATTTGCTAGGAGCTTCAAGGCTGGTTTAATGGAAAGGTGATCATTCATCCCCTTAGGACCACAAGCATCTAATTTAAGCTGCCAAATTAATTCTCTATGCTCTAATAGAGATTCCCAGTCTCCCCCTCTGTCACTCTTTTTCACCTCTTCTAATACCCAAAATTTAAAGTTGGCATTCCCACAGATATTAGTATGTCTGAATAGGGCATTATTGTCGTTCTTTCTGGTAATATCTCTCATGTGCTCATAGATACGTTTTCTGAGCTGACGTTCCGTCTTGCCTACATAGTATCCTCCACAAGTGACACAGTAGGCAAGGTATACAACCCCCTTGGTATTACATGTAAAATACCCTTTTCCCCTAAGCTTACCCCCACAACCTTTCAAAAATATTTCTTTACTACCAGAAATAAAAGAACATTGCCCACACCTGCCACATTTGTGTGTTCCAATCTTATTTATCACTCCCTTGTCTAACAAATTTTTCTTCTCAAATAATTTCTTAAAATTGAGATTTTTCCTGTAGGTAAATCTTAATGGTTGTTGAAAAATTGATAAATTATTAGACATCCTTGAGAAAATTTTCCAAATTTCGTGTATGCCCCTTTGTATCCATTCACATCCCTTATGGTATGTAAATATCAGTCTGGGGATTTCCTCTTTTTCAATACCTATATTTTTAGCTTTCCTATTATTTATCACATTTGAGTTACCTTTTAACAGTGGTGGGTATTGTGTATTACGTTTTTTCATTACCTCCCTTTTTACATTCTTAATTAATTCAATAGGATACCCCCTTTCCTTAAAAAAACCTTGTATTTTGTCCATTTCATATCTACATTCTTTATTGTCACTCGTCATCCTAGAAGCTCTGACCATTTGCCCCTTAATAATATTCCTTTTTAAGTATAGGGGATGGTCACTTTGAAAATGAACATAAGTATTAGAAAAACAACTTTTCCTATATACCTTTGATTGATATTGCTTGTCTTCTCTATTCTTTATTAGAGTTACATCAAGATAATCAGCATAATCAATGTTATACTGATATGTAAACTCTAAAAAGTTAGTGGTCTCATGTATATATTGTATAAATTCCTTAATCAAGGCTATGTCACCATTCCAAACAATAAAAATATCATCCAAAAATCGGAAATAATGTATTATATAACTCCAAAATTTGGATTTAAATACAAATTCAAGTTCCCAGTAGAGCATAATGATGTTTGCATATATTGGGGCGCAGGCTGACCCCATAGCCACCCCCCCCAATCTGATGATAAATATCTCCCTGGAAATAAATGAAGTTGTTTTTCAAAACCACTTCTATGTATTCTAATACTAGCCTAAAATCTGTATTACTTAGGAATTTAAACTCTATTAGCATTTCCTCAAACCATTTAAGTCCAGTATTATGGGGTATTACTGAAAAGAGATCTTTAACGTCAATGGTAATAAAGCCATAATTATCATCATAAGGGATGTTGTTAAATTTCTCCAAAAAATCCCATGAATCTATTAGTATATGGGGGTAATAGTTATATAAAGGTTTGAGTTTATTGTCTACAAATATTGCTAGGGTCTGTGTCTTTGAACATTGGGAAGTAACAATGGGCCTAAGTGGGGGATTTTGTACATCCTTATGTATCTTTGGTATTCCAAAGACCTCAGGGATTACTGGTTTGGGCACCTTCAAAAATTTATGTAAGTCAAGGTCTATACAACCTTGCATCAAATTGTCATCCAAGTAATGGTCAATTTTATTGTACCAAATGTTCATCTCATTCCTTGATGTTATTTGATATCTGTTGCCCTGGTTCAAAATTTCAACCATCCTCCTTGTGTAGTCCCAATGGTCCATCAAAACTACCCCACCCCCCTTGTCGGGCTTCATAATCCTAATTCTCTCATTGCCCTGTAACATTTTTAACACTTTAACTTCTTCATCCGTTAAATTCACATCTTCCCTGTCTATTTTTTGTGATGAGTAACCTTCCCTAACCATATTTAGGGTACAGTTCTCAAAATTAGAAATGTCATTTTGTAGGGGCGGGTTAAAAATGCTTCTCCTTTTGAGCCCTTTGCTTATATTTACTTCTTCACTTTGAAATATATTCTTTAAATTTAATTTCCTTACAAATAACTTAATATCCAACAATATATTCTCAATTCTAGGTTTGTGTATAGGTATAAATGAAAACTCCTTAGTAAAAAGGTTAAAAAATTCAACTGTAACTTCCAAGTCAGTAAAATTGTAAATATTAAAATTATCATGTGTAAAAATCTTACATGTATTAGTTTCCTCGTATTCAAGTGCATCAAGATCCGAAATGCCACATAACACTGTTTCATTATTGTCTTTTATGTTATCTTGGACTTTTGAATGTAATTTCACCCTGGGATAAACTTCCTCACTAACATTATCATTTCCTATATATAACTTAGGGTTGCCTATAATCTCCAGTGCAACCAGTTCAGTTGATTCAGTTACCCCTCCTATCTGTATCTGTTCCCCCCTTGTTTCCTGTATGAATTGTCCCCTGTTACCTCCGCATATGTGTGTGAACGATTCCCATTCTAATTCCTTAACCTTTCTGATCTTCGGGGTCCCTCCCCCATTACTTCCCCTAAAGGGTCACCCTGATTCATTCCATCACAATCACCAATATTATTCATATTCATATTCATATTCAACCCCTGATTCCCATACCATGTGCCATTTTCCACAAAAGTATTCCTATATTGACCAGGTGAATTATCCCTGTTGTCCCTTACATCCTGTCTCAAATTCTGGTATCTAGAAAACCTCCTATTTTTATTAGGGTCTATATAGGCCCTTCCTTCTTGATAATCCCGTATATCCCGATCAATTTTACTTAATTTCCTTTTGTAGTTAACAAACACATTACTATCAACATCATGCAATACCTTATGGTATATTTCTTTGTTCTCTTTAATGCTAAAAAGTAAATCATTACTAATTTCTTTTTGAATTGCATCTATTCTTTTTTTACTGTCAGTTAAAATATCAGTATTGCTATCAATCATAGCTTTTAAGATACGAATACCACAGTCATTTAAAATATCAGAAATGGTTATGAACAACTCACCATTTCCTCGTATGTTATTAGGGTATTTATTGAGCCTAAGGCCTTTAGGCACAATTTTACGTTCTACACATTGAGTCAAATACCAATTGTCCAGGCTTAAATTCCTGTATCTATTCAATTCAAATTCTAATGTCTTACATTTGTCCTTATACGAGCTATAATCTTTGCGTATGTGGACCGTTTCATCCTCTGCCTTGGAAAACGATCGGTCAAGCCATTCCGTAAAGTCCACATTATTGTACTTGTCCAACCCTCGCTGTTTAGTCCGTATATCGGCTTTGCTGGTATTGCCTCCACTCAAACCGGGTAAAATAACTTGTATACCATTGTCGTGGTTGGAATCGTGGCAACTGCTCTCCCCCACAACTCCGGTCCTCGCTCCAGACCTAGACGTCACTTCCGGACTGCGCTGTGCACAGGGAATGGATCCGCTCGAACCTGGTGACTGCACCGTGCCTGTTCCTCCTTCCGAATGTGCTCGTACAAGCCAAACCAGTTGGCTTAACAGTGAATTCTCATTCTCCATGGGGATTCCCTCGTATCAACAACGGTTGAAAACAATGAACCACAAACCTCGAACACCACGTCACACACCAAATACTGAAAAGTTAAAAATTCCGTCGCTGTACCATAAAGGGCTGTCCTCCAGGCTAGCACTAAAATCTTCCACCAAGCACTCGGTAAAGGAATATCCAGGCTCTAAATAATCCAAAACGTATTTAATAAAGCCACATAGAATCCACAAAAAACAAACTGACACAGAAAAAAAGCACTGGTGATTGTTTAGAAAATGTATGTCAATGTTTTTTCTATAAAATTCAAAATAAAAGTTTTACATAAAATCTACATTTCTGTGATAATTGTAAAAGTAAAGAAGAAAAGACTATGTCTACTGACAGATTTGTACAATGTTTTTGGTAATTGAGAAGGGACAGCCAAGTAATGAGATATTGGTATAGCTAGCAGGGTCGATTCATTACCCTGCATAGGGACCCATTTGTCCCCAGTCCAGCTCTATAGACTCTGAAGGTGATTGCTGGAACAGTACAGCATTATTAGCCCTTCCTCAACTAGGTCAGACTTGTACGGAGTGATGTCAGACTCAATAGCTATTTTTGATGACAGAGAAGACATAAAGATGTCAAAATGAGATGTATGCTCTCTCCCCCATAAAAAAACAGTATTTTCATATGACTTTTAGGTTGTTGAACAAAAGCTTTTGAAGCATTTATGTTGTATGTAATTGTTTTGCTTTATTAATTGCACTAAACAATGAATTCATTCATTAATAGACCTGGATTGTATAATTTAGTCTAAACATGCTGCATTTTAGTAATATATTTTTGAAGTAACTTCTTTACAGCCTCCAGCAAATGCAAAGGGGTTGACATTTGTCAGGTCATATAGTTCACATTATTTGTAGTGATGATCAGAACTGTCTGATCTTAGCATTCCTTAGTTTACATTATTTGCAGCGATGATCAGAACTGTCTGATCTTCAGCATTCCTTAGTTTACATTATTTGTAGTGATGATCAGAACTGGGTCTGATCTTCAGCATTCCTTAGTTTACATCATTTGTAGCGATGATCAGAACTGTCTGATCTTCAGCATTTCTTAGTTTACATCATTTGTAGCGATGATCAAAACTGCCTGATCTTCAGCATTCCTCAGTTTACATCATTTGTGGTAATGATTAGAACTGTCTGATCTAAAGCATTCCTTAGTTTACATTATTTGTAGCGATGATCAGAACTGTCTGATATTCAGCATTCCTAAGTCATTGTTGCATATTACTATGGTACTGTCTTCTCTATGAGAATGGATTGTAAAGGATTTTTGCATATATTTAAAAGCTGTTAGTCTGGACGTGCAGAGGACTAAAGCTCTGACTGATTAATGAACTGCTATGGCCAGGGTTCAGGGTTTGAATCTTTTCACCTTTATTTACCTGCTCTGTGACTCTGAGGAAGTCACTTAACCAGTGTTTGGGAGCAATTGGGAATCTGGGTTAGGCTCCTTATCGGTCTTCAGGGCAGCATGCCTATTAACTATGAACGGTCTGTCATTATTTTCAAGTCATTCCCTATTTCATAGATAATGTGGCTCAGGAAATGTTATGGCAATATCACCAGCACATCATTTTTAATGCAACATTTCCAATTTATTCTTCAAGGTTAGCAGCCAGTGCATCTGAAGATGAAACAATAAAATGCCAGGTTGTTTTCCAACAGCAAACTCTGCATTAGCAAGTTCTCTTTAATGTGAAATTGTTCTGATGCCTTTTACGAGATTGTGCAAATTGACTTTTAGCCTGTGTTATCAAGTTAATACTTCTTATACTGTCATAAATTATTTCCATTTAAACTGTATTACACATGGTTGGATCTTATGGTATGATGCTAATAATCTTTATACAATTTCATGTGGTTCATCCAAAGCTAGCAAGAAAGTACATATAATTTCTTTTTTCTTAATAACAATGAGGTGTGTACAGAGTGAACAAAGTAACTATAACTCCTGATGGGGGTGGGGAGACTTTGTCGATGAAAGTACCTTATGCTCTTATCATCTGGTCATTTTTAAACAGTCTTTAATCTGGCTTTGCAATACTTGTGTATGGCTCGCCATTGAAATGTCAACACTTGAAATGTTGAGTACTGACTCTCAAAAAAAAAAGACTCCAGAAAATGCAGAAGACTGAATTTTGAGCATCACTCTTCTCCTTTCAACCTCTTTTTTGCAGGGATGCAAACCCCTCTGCACCCCCATGTGGGGGACAAGCCTCCCTCACCCCCAAACTTATCTGTACCAACTCAACATTACCAAATATTGGAGAAGAGGAAATATTCCGGGAAATAACCATCTCAGACTTGGTATATGTAAATCTGTTTTTTCTGTTATTCAGTCTCTGTGTTTTTGGACTTGCTGTAGTGGGTCCTGACATTTGAAGTGCTTACACTAGTGTGTGTATGTGTGTTAATTAAGTTGCAATTTGTTGGCAACTGTGTATTTGTGTGTAACGATTTTGAAATATGTGACTTTTGTCATTATTAGTCTGATTAATTTTTTCAGCAGACATCTGAGAAGGATGCAGTCAATGATGTAGCTATAGTTGATGGGTTTGGGGGATGTCTGTGGGAAAAATGGCTGACCCTGCTGAGCTGATAAAGATAAAAAGTCTTTAGTCTGTCTTTGCAGGACTAATATGCATTTGTGTAAAGGAAACTGGATAATTTAACATGGCTATTTTTTATCATACTCAGACACGATAAAGTGGTTGTAATTGTTGAGTACAGATAAGGACAATTACAATAACAGCAGTTAGAATGTCATTTTACTGTCAAAAAGTTCTGAAACGGGTATTTTTGTTATTACTGGTACATACATTTTGTTTTACTGGTTACCAGAAAAATGCTCAAAACTGCAAATTTAGAACCTGCACTAACAAATGTTGCTGTATTAAACAAGATGTGTAATTTAAAACAAACAACAAAAAAAGACATTTAAAACAATTGTTGAATCAAAGAACACATGCATTTATGCATGGTCCTAAACATGAGTCCTGGAGGTCCATGGTTTGAAAACAGACTGGGGCTCAATGTACACTTAAACTGCCACTAGCTAGATGCATTTTCAGTGAATGTAAGTTTTAAGGGAAGAGAAGTTTACTCTTGCTCATGTTAGGTCTGTTTTCAATCTGAGCCTTTTGTTTTGTTTAGCAAATGACATCAGTATCTGTTCAATAAAATTTGAAATAAAAGTTTTAAATTAAAGGGAACTGCACTCAAAACTGAATATATATATATATATATATATATATATATATATATATATATATATATATCCCACAGTGGTGGTGCTGCGGTAGCATTGTCGCCTCACAGTAAGATGCTGCCCATTTCGATTCTCAGCTAGAGCATCTTCTGCGTGGAGACATGCGTGAATGGGCGTACCTTCGTTGAAGGTTGTGCGTCAGGGCTGGTAACTCGGCATGTAAAAATCAACTACCAATCATTAGCGGACCGGAGTTCCACTGTGGTGACCCCTAACCGGGAAAAACCGAAAGACAGAACAATATATATATATATATATATATATATATATATATATATATGGATCTACTTCATTTGATCGAAAGACCATTTGACTGAAACCCATTTGGTCGAAATTTCATTTGATTGAAAACCAGAATTCAAGGCATAAACCTGGGATTTGTCCCCCTCCCCAATATCGTGCGACCTTGGAATTGGTATATATAGTTAGGGGAGGTGTGGGGAACGCAGCCCCACAGGTTGGGGGGTGTGGGGGGAAAAGCTCACCACCTAGTTTCCTTTAAAAGAAGAAAATAACACAGAATTTACAGACTTTAAAGGAAAATAGGTGGGGAGGCTTTGCCCCCACCCCCCATCTATACATACCAACTCCGGGGTCGCACGATATTGGGGAGGGGGACAAATCCCAGGTTTATGCCTTGAATTTTGGTTTTAGATCAAATTAAATTTCAACCAAATGGGTTTCAGTCAAATGGTCTTTTGATCAAATGAAGTAGATCCATATATATATATATATATATATATATATATATATGGTTCTGGGTCATAACATCAACAATCCAGAACATCGACACTGACACCGACTTCAACAACGCGAAAACACCGACACAGAAATCATCGACACTACAAATCACGGACATTTAACAGGTAAGGTGTTTAATTTTCGCTAATCAAGCCTACCATAAGGACTAAGTAATACAATTGTCATAACACTGCCACACTTCCTAAAACATGGTAGGCATGATTAGCCAAATGTAAACCCCTTACCTGTTAAATGTCCGTGATTTGTAGTGTCGATGATTTCTGTGTCGGTGTTTTCGCGTCGGTGAAGTCGGTGAAGTCGGTGAAGTCGGTGTCGATGTTCTGGGTTGTTGATGTTATGACCCAGAACTATATATATATATATATATATATATATATGTTTTCAGCAAGTCTTGAACTTTTCTGCATTGCTAATGCCTCTGTATCAAAGTAAATGTTTACTGTTATTTTCTAATTTGTTATACCCCAAAATGATATGAAGGAGGCTGCCATGGGTGGCATTATTTTGTTTTACAGTCAACAACTTAGCCTTCCTGGTGTCACATTAGAGGGATAGAAAGAAATCCTTTAGATGAGGGGATCATTTACTGCAGTTTTCTCTCTCATCAGTTGACAACGTATCTGTGACTACTTACATTTCACTGTCAGCATCAATCCACATTTTTAATTGCTTTGCTTCTTTTGATTTTCATTAATGGCCGTCTCTGTTGCAGCATTTTAAGAAATGTTTGAAAGACAGACTTGAGTCAATTGTTCTTTTCAGAGTAACAACTGTAGTTCAGTGTTCAAGTGTGAGAAATCTGACCCCTATGATGAA
Organism: Protopterus annectens; assembly: GCF_019279795.1. Taxonomy (NCBI): domain Eukaryota; kingdom Metazoa; phylum Chordata; order Ceratodontiformes; family Protopteridae; genus Protopterus; species Protopterus annectens. Next base: position 73,546,050 of record NC_056735.1, on the reverse strand, counting down.
TAGGTGTTACTTGGGCTGAGATGGTTTGTGTTGCTGTGAAGATTAGGGGAAGATGGGCAAAGGCTGCCAGCCTAGTCAAATAGAATTTGATGCATAATTCTATCAGTTGTAAATGTTGTTGTTGTGTCTTTCGGCTTTTCCTGGTTAGGGGTCGCCACAGCGGAACTCCGGTCCGCTAATGATTGGCAGTTGATTTTTACGTGCTGAGTTGCCAGCCCTAACGCACAACCTTCAATGAAGGTACGCCCATTCACGCATGTCTCCATGCAGAAGACGCTCTAGCTGAGAGTCAAACCGGTCAGCGTCTTACTGTGAGGCGACAACACTACCGCAGCACCACCACCGCGGATAAATGTAAAATAGATGTTTGTGTTCTTAAATGAAAGAAAACACTGGAAAATGTGAACTTCAAGATTGTAGCAACATTGCCATCTGCTGTAAGGAAAACTAAGCCAAGCATGTCAAATGTTCTTTGAAGTTAAAATTATGTCTTGTATACTCTTTTGATCTAAATAGTGATTCCGAAGCGGCTGGCTCAACACATTCTTTCTATTGTCTTAACTTAAGGAATAATTGCTAGAGTGTACATGTGAAATGTCTTTTATTGTTGTAGTTTCCTGAGCAGGTGTTAGATTGCTAAATAATGTAGCCTTTTTGCCTGGAAACTCCAAACTAAGTGTCAAAATGATGTAATGTGTACACTGGGAAAACCTAAGTGTCAAAATGATGTAATCTGGGAGGGTCTAGCAAAGATGCTTGTTAGTGAGTTTAAAAACTATTGTTCAGAGAGAGACTGTGAGCATTTTGATCTTGATATCCAACCTTCAGCACTGCCTTATGCTCTCTTTATGCAAGTAGTAATTTAGAAGTATGTTTTCTTGTAGTAATAGCTAGGAACTTAGAAGAAAGTTAGACTTAAGTGTTTTTCTGTTATATCAGAACTTTCCTACTGTGTTGTTTTAAGTTTCTGTGTGATATTTGAACTCTTATAGGTTCATAGGTTGGTACTAGGCTATCAATCCTAGGGCCTATACAAGCCTAGCCATAACAATTCCCTGGCTATTTCTTCCCACACTATTTACTTCCCTGGACCCCTGTCTAGCAGGGCAACTGATGTGATCCCCGGGGTGAATTTCCTTTCTCCCATCCAATCGTCAAGGTTCCTTTTGAAGAGGGCCAAAGAGGCACTCTGCTTGACATGTATGGGCAATCTATTCCAGAGTCTGGGGAGTCACTGGGTCAGGAACCTATCCCTCCAGCATGTTTTGTTTATTGTGATGACAAGGTTTAGATCCCTGAGGCATCTGGCTCTGAGGGATTGGGATTTCTTTAAGTGTAGCATGTCCAACAGCTCTGGGTTTGACACGACCTTGTATGTTAAGCAGAGATTGCCTCTGAGTAGATGATATGTGACAGAGTATAGCTGGACTTTTTTAAGGTGGTCAGTGTAGGGCATCTGCTTTAGGCCTGTGATTAGATATCATTGTGGTGTAGTAGTATTGTCTTGTGTTTTTAATTATTTATTATTAAATATTTAAAAACCTTTTACCTGTGGCTGGTTTGTGTAGAGATAAGCAAGCTCTACAGTTTGTTTGTTTGTGTCTTTCGGCTTTTCCTGGTTAGGGGTCGTCACAGCGGAACTCCGATCTGCTAATGATTGGTAGTTTATTTTTACATGCTGAGTTACCAGCCCTGACGCACAACTTTCAACGAAGGTACGCCCATTCATGCATATCTCCACACAGATGACACTCTAGCTGAGAATCGAACCGGACAGTGTCTTACTGTGAGGTGATAATGCTACCACAGCACCACCACCGCGGATAAGCAAGCTCTACAGTACATTGCATATTTATAGAATTTATTGTAATAAGCCCTTCCAATAAGCCTTAGACTGATTAGTCGCATTTACCAATTGGATAACAATATTGCACAGTAATAATTGGACACCCTTTTAAAGGCCTTTGGGTAGCTGATAAGTATTAGCTGGTGGTGGCAGAAATTATTACCATATAGTCTGGGTAAAAGGGGCACAGCTGGAGAATCTGTGTCAGCCTTTCCCAGGAGTGCCTGTGAAGTTGTATAAATATTTATCTCAAAGTGTGTGTGGTATGTCAGCTACCTGGGCAGGGACATGAAGCACTGGTGGGACAGAGAGGGTACTGGAGGTTAGCTTGCTAGCTAGGCTGAGATCTGGACCCTATAGCTGTGGGAACCTGGGGAACAAGAGAGCAACCAGCCCCAGATGGACTGTGATATCTGTGTGCACTTAAGGGAAATTATACTTTACTGTGTGTGTTTGTTATCCTTTCCTCTTATATGAGATGACCTCCCTGGTGTTAGTGGTGAGGATTGAGGCTCCTTGATTGCTGGGCTAGGGCACAGTCATCACAGTTGCATTTATTTTTAAATATTTTAGCTTGAATTAGTCTTTGATGTTAATCTTGTTTCCCCAACTCCAGAAAAAACATGCACTTTTACAGAAATTACAGTGCAGAAAAAAATGCAAAAGGACGCAGTGATGGAGAGTTAGAAGAGGTAGATGAACATGTTTGCTTTCTTTCCTTGTGGCACTCAGTTTTATTAAATGGAATGACATTTGCATCTGAAAACTAAGCTTGAAAGCCCTGACTTTGTTCAGACTCAAGGCTACACTATTTATCTGAGGTGTGATGCTGGCAATCTGTAACTGATAAGGCACACTTAAATGTCATGGTTTTCTTAATGGTTCTTTTGTTGGGATAAGTGACCTAAGTTAATTACTGTACCACTCTTAGTAGCTGTTGTGATGTAACAGATGAGACAAATACAGGAAAGAAAGAAAAAAATAATTATTATAGATTCATAGGTTCATAGGTTCATACTAGGCTATCTGCCCTAGGGCATTTATAAGCCTAGCCAGAGTTGTGTGGCTTTCACCACCCCTTAGGCTGAAGAATACTATACCCATTAGTTTGCTGTGTCTCTGTCCAGCAGTGATACAGAGATGATCCCCGGGGTAAACCTACGATCTCCCATCCACTGGTCAAGATTCCTCTTGAACAGAGCCAGTGAGGTGCTCTGTCTCACATGGACTGGGATTCTGTTCCACAGTATAGGGAGTCTCTGGGTGATGAATCTGTCCCTCCAGCATGTCCTATTAATAACTGTGTCAAGGTTTAAGTCTCCCGCCCTTGTAGTTCTGAGGGATCTAGATTTTTTGAGGTGAAGCATGTTCATTAATTCTGGGTTGGACATGGCCTTGTATGTCAGGCACAGGTCACCTCTGAGCAGACGGTAAGCGACTGAGTAGAACTGAAGTTCCTTCAGTCGGGCAGCATAGGACATATTTTTAAGACCCTTTATCCTTTTGGTGAGGAACTTTTGGGGTCTTTCCAATTGCTGCAGGTGTCGGGTAAGATACATTCCGAATGGAGCATTGTACTCATTATATCCATGTTGAGGTTTAAGTCTCTTGCTCTTGTGGCTCTGGTGGATTTGGATTTTTTGAGGTGGAGCATGTCCATTAATTCCGGGTTGGACATGGCCTTGTATGTCAGGCACAGGTCACCTCTGAGCAGACAGTGTGTGACTGAATAGAGCTGGAGTTTCTTCAGTCGGGCAGCATATGGCATATTTTTGAGCCCCTTTATCCTTTTGGTGAGGAACTTTTGGGGTCTTTCCAATTGCTGCAGGTGTCGGGTAAGATACATTCCGAATGGAGCATTGTACTCAATCATTGGTCTGATAAGTGAAGAGTACAGGGGAACAATGACCTCCCTTGATCTGGATGTGAATCCCTTCATAATCAGGTGGGCAATGTAGAAGGTCCTCCTAACCACTTTGGCAATGTGAGTGTCAAAAGGAAGGTTACTGTCAACTTGGGTCCCCAGGTCCCTGATAACCTCTTTTGTGCTTAATGGATTGCCACCTATGTGGTAACTTGGGGTTACCTTGTTTTACCAAAGGGTATGACTATACATTTTTGGCTTAGCTTAAGGCCATGGCTCTGGCACCAGTTATCCGCTATGAGACCTCTCTGAAGGATATCTGTGTCTGATGGATTTTCAATTATGGCCCAGTTTGCAGTCATCTGCAAACTTTGTCAGCCACAATCCTCCTATGTTTGCCTGCACTTCTGAAAAGTAGATGCCGAACAAGAGGGAGCCCAGGACTGAGCCCTGTGGGACACCGCTTGTGACCGGCTTGGAGTCTGACATGGCACCAGCAACTCTAACCCTGTGGGTTCTGTCCTTGAGCCAGTTTGCAACCCATCTTGTGACATATGGGTTTACATTTAAGCTGGTGAGCTTTTCTATGATACCTGAGTGGGGTATTGTGTCAAAAGCTTTTGCAAGGTCAAGGTAGGCTGTGTGAACTGCCTTACCCTCATCAATGGCCTTGGTGACTGTTTCAAAAAAGTCGACCAAGTTCAAGAGGCATGATCTGCCCTTGACAAAGCCGAATTGGGTAGGATCCAATGTTTGTAGGTCCCCTATGTCTTTATTTATGAGTTCCTTTATGATCCTCTCCATAACTTTGCAGACCAGGCTTGTTAAGCTTATGGGGCGGTAATTACCAGGGTCCGTAGAAGCACCGCCTTTGTGGAGTGGGACCACAGTTGCCGTACGCCACTCTTTGGGTACGTATCCTGTGGTAAGGCTAAGATTAAACAGCAGCCTTATGTATGGGTTTAGTTCCTCATTGAGTTCGTGTAGCACACAGCCGGGGACACCATCCGGTCCCATTGATGCTGTGTTTTTAGCTTTAGAGAGAGCAGCTCTCACCTGGGCATTTGAGACGATTGGGAGGCTACACTCTGCTGGGATTGATATTTCTCCTTTTGGGGGGGGAGGGGAGAAATTTTCACTGAACCTGTCTGCCAGTATGTTTGCAATGTCTGTGGGTTCAGTGATTTTTGTATCATTTTGGACTAATTCTGAGCATATCTGGGAGTTTCCACCCAGATTTCTAACATAGCTAAAGAAGGCCTTATGATTGTCTTTTGAGTCCTTGGCGATTTTTCTCTCAAAGTTGGCCTTGGATGATTTTATGAGTGATCATAGTTTTTTACTAGTATTGATCAGAGATGTCTTCCCTTTTAGGGATTTTGCTCTATCTTGTAGTAGCTTTCTCCTCTTGTTGTAAAGTTTGTTTATGGCTGGGGTCCACCAGATCGGGCGCTTGCCTTTGGTGGAAAGGGTCTTGATTTTATTTGGGATTGCTTGATCCATGCAATCCTGGAGGTGCTTGTAGAAAGCATTTGTAAGGGATTCAGCAGCGTGGGTTGTGGTTTCCAATGGCTCAGGGGCCTTGAAGGATACCACACCAGTCTTAAGAAGTGTGAAGTTGGCTTTTGAGAAGTTCTTTACTGTGGTCTTTTTTGTTGGGGGTGGGGGCGGGATGTGGATCTCCAGTGAGATTAGTTTATGGCCTGATCTCACCAATGAGGGGTATACTTCCTGTGTGGAGCATTTTGTCCCCATGTTTGTGATGATCAGGTCTAGTATATTTTCACCTCTTGTGGGAATGGTGACAAGTTGTTCCATAGCATTTGAGTTTATGAACTCCAGGAACCTTTGGGCTAGGGTATTGGGACTTGAGTAATGTTCCCAGTCTATGTTTGGGTAGTTGAAGTCACCCAATATGATGGTGTTTGGAGAGACATTTATACTCTCCAGTGTCTTCAGGAAGGCTGTGTGGGGTTCCTGAGTTTGAGAGGGTGGCCTGTAACATGCTACAAACTGTAGAGCAGTTTTGCCTATGGTTAATTGCACCTGAATGGTCTCTGATGCTTCGTGAGTTGCCACCAGCCTGGAGGTGTGGGTATCCTTGATGAATATGGATACACCCCCTCCTTTTGTGGTACGGTCCGGGTTTTGGGGCCGGAACGCATGATATGAGGTAAAACCTGATAGTGCTGGGGTGCTCTCAAGAGCCTTGAACCAGGTTTCAGTCACAGCACAGACATCAATGTTCTCCATACTGAGGACGGCTTCGAGGGCATGCATCTTGTGATTTAGACTTCTGGCATTGAGCAGCATTACCCTTAGTTTTTTTCCATTATTGTTTTCTAGGGCGGTGGGTTTAGAATTTGAGCCTTGTCTAAAAAGGCACTATGGGGTGGCAAGAGCCTTTGCCAATATCCGAAACCCAGGGTGACAGGTGCAAGCCGTCCCTTGCAGCGTGGCTTGTCAAGCATGTCATTCCAGGCAGACAGACATTGGATCCCCTTAGAATGACACCAGAAATTAAGCCAATTATTAAAACTGATCATTTTGTCTCTGTATTGTGGCATCATTCTTGGTGAAGGTAGGATACTGCTCAGGGTCAGGGTCAGGGTCATACCAGCCTGGGCTACATAATCTGAGAGCTCCTTTATGTCTCTTTTCATGTAGTCCAGGGAAGTACATCTCAGGTCATTCACACCGGCATGGACAATGACTGAGTCATACTTGTACTTGCTGTGGAGTGACCTGAGTGCTTCTGTTATGTGGCGGATTCTAGCGCCCGACAGGCAGCTTACTGTGACCCTCTCCTTGTTCAGTCTGGTGAGTGGGACGTCAGTGTGTCTGACTATGGAGTCACCTATGACAAGTGTGTCTGACATTGTGTTTGGCCTTAAGGGCTGTGACTGATTTGCACACTGACTTTGTGATCTATGTGTTGCTTGTGTTATGTCATGAGGTGGCAGTTGTTTGGGTGTCTGCTTTGGAGGTCTCTGCTGTTTTGGTAGATTTTTGATCAGTGCCTCTGAGTATGTCTTTGTGTGTTTATGTGTTTGATTTGTAGTTGTGATAGTTCTATGTGAGACTGGGTTTATGGTGTGTGTGGTTACCTTCTCCTCCAGTCTGGTTTTGCCAGTCCTGAGTTGAGAGAGCTCAGCCTCCAGTTTGGCTATATAGTTGCATCTCTCGCATGTATTTGTGTTTTGTGGGAGGAGGAGAGGGTCGTCTGTGTACATGAGGCAATTGTAACATTGCCTCAATATTCCCAGATTCACCAGCTGAGCAGGAGAGGACGCTAGCAACTGACCCTTTGACATGCTAGAAGAAATGAAAAAGTTTGCTGTGTAACTGAGTCAGAAAGGACCTATAGGGAAGTGGGTACTCAAGGGGTTTTAAGCTAGTGAAGTACTTTGTATAATATAGAAGTGCTTTACCTGACTAAAAATGCTTTAGGAACAAGTGCTGAGCTTTACAGATAGAGAATAGACTGTTTAGATTACAAGTAGAGCAGTTCTAAGGAAAAAATGAAGAGCAGACTTTACAGAGCCAGAAATAGTTTAACCTTGTTTAACCAGCTGCCCGATGGTGCTCTAGTGGCAACTCAATGCAGAAAAGGCAATAAGTCAGTAGTACAGGCTAGCACACTTTAGTGGGCAGCCAAACAATTAAATTAAACAGCAAACAAACACTTTTCGACTTGAATTAGAATAATTTCGACTAAAATGTACTTTTAAGTGCAGATAATAAAAATGCAGTAAATAACTATGAAAACAGTTAAAGCTTGTGATAGGTAAGCAGTAGAAGGTAAAACAAATATAAAAAACAGCAGGATACTTAATCAGGAAAGCAGTCGCTTTTTTCAGTTCTCTGTAGCCAGGAAGACTCAAAAGGACCACGTGGAGCTGTGTCTGAGCAATATGGCTTCAAAAAAATGCCAGAGGCAGATTTTAACCAGGGAACTTCAAAAGAGCTAGAAATGGTCCAAAATGACCAATTACTACAGCTTCTTGTGCTGAGGTCACTTCCCTCAAGGACAGGTAGGCTATTCAAGGCTTCCACTCCCACTGGTGAACTAAGAAACTTCCTTCTATCCAAGTAAGGCAATGGACAACACAGGAACTACAGCACAGCCCAGGATACAGCAAGGCCTGTAAACTGGTCTAACTAGTTTAGGAGAGGCAGGAAAACAAGGAATATTTTTTTGTTTTTTTTGTTTTAAATAGAAACACACAGAAATGCAGAAAAGGCAATAAGTCAGTAGTACAGGCTAGCACACTTTAGTGGGCAGCCAAACAATTAAATTAAACAGCAAACAAACACTTTTCAACTTGTATTAGACTAATTTCGACTAAAATGTACTTTTAAGTGCAGATAATAAAAAATGCAGTAAATAACTATGAAAACAGTTAAAGCTTGCTCTAGGCAAGCAGTAGAAGGTAAAACAAATATAAAAAAACAGCAGGATACTTAATCAGGAAAGCAGTCGCTTTTTTTAAGTTCTCTGTAGCCAGGAAGACTCAACAGGACCACGTGGAGCTGTGTCTGGATTATGTTTTTCTGTATGTGAAGTGTTTAGTGTTAGATTATATGGAAGGAACATACTTTTTGGAAAGAAAAACTTGACTTTTGGGTGGAGTTCTCTTTTAAATCCATATCTCTGTAATCACTGTAAAAGTAAATAAGAAAACACAGTGGTGCAGTGGTTAGCACTGGTGCCTCAGAATGAGAGGTTCTCTGGTTTGATCCTCAGCTGGGGTGCCTTCTGTGCGGAGTCTGTATCTCCTCACTGTGGTCGCATGGGGTTGCTCTGGTTTTCTCCTACATCCCAAGGACATGCTGTAGGTGGATTGGACACACTAAATTGACCTTAGGCATGAGTGCGTGCATGTGTGTACCTTCCGTGGAAGGTTGGGTGCCAGGCTGGCAACTTGACACTGTAAAACTCAATTGCCAATCATGAGTGGACAGGTGATCCACTGTGGTGACCTCTAACTGGGAAAAAGCTGGAAGAAGAAGATGCTCACTGGCAGGTTTAAATCATGCATATGGTAGTTAGAGAGAAGCAGACAAGTAATGGGACACTAGCATGATTGCCGGGGGGTGGGTGTCCTTGCCTAGGGCCTCATTTCACCATGATCTGGCTTTGTTGGTGCCTCAACTAAAAATGCATTTAAAGAGTGCACAAACCAAAACATTTCTTTATATTCAGCATTAAAATGTAAGAAATATTAAAAATAAGATAATAAGATATATTTGCCACATATTCTTTGTTCATTTTCATTGTTACTATATTTTAATGTTAAAATATACCAGACTTCCTTTCTTTTCCTCTGGGTTTTAACATTTGCTGACAAGATTTCACAGTGATTCTTATATAGAACATGACATTTTAAACAGACAGTATTAGAAGACAGCCTCACCTAAGCATATTTAGCTGCTGGACTGATATTATACTGTTTCCTAATGTCCCTCAGCTAGTCCAAAACCCTTAACACACTTTTTATTAATGTTTCACTGACACAGTCCTGATTAGAGCAATACATTAAACAATATACAACCTTTTTTGCTTTGACTATTAAAACATACAGCAGCACTAAACACTTGCCCATTAATCTATTATAGCGTGTCATGTCTTATCAACATATTTACATGTGAATAATGTACTCTAGTTCATAGGATTATAGGATCATAGGAGGTTACTAGGCAAATGGCCCTGGGGCCATTATAAGCCTAGCCAAGAGTTTGTCCCCCAAAAAAGAAACCTAAGTCAGCACCTTTCACCCCTGTCAATGAGGGACAAAGGTGGAACCCCTGGGACAAATTTGTTGTTTTCCTTCCACTCATCAAGGTTGCGCTTGAAGAGGGTCAGTGAGGTACTCTGACATGTATGGGAAGTCTATTCCAGAGATGCGGCAGCCTCTGCGAGACAAACCTGTCTCTCCAGCAGGTTGTGTTGATGTTGCATATTAGATTTAGGCCTATTGAGCAGGCAATGCATGAGGAGTTAGACTTACGAATATAGTGCATCTCTATTAGGGCAGGGTCCAATATTGCCTTGTAGGTGAGACATTGATCACCTCTGAGCAATCTGTATAATACCAAGTAAAGTAATAGTGATTTGAGCCAGTCCACACAGGACAGGTGTTGGAGGCCATGGATTGTCTTTGTGAGGTATTTCTGTGGCCTTTCCAGTTGGTGCAGGTATTTGGAGAGGTACATACCAAACGGTGTGTTATACTCAATTATAGATCTAATGAGGGAGGAGTACAGAGAGGTAATAACCTCCTTTTTTCTGGATGCAATCCCTTTACTTATGAGATGAGCCAAGTAAAAAGCTTTTCTCATCTTTTATTGCCAAACTCACTTTACTGTATGTCTGGATACTAAGCCATACAATGACCTCTCTTGGAAGCCTGTAGAGTTTCTGAGAAATGTCTTAGGGTGTTCCACCAATACCCTGTCTAGAGTGCAATATGTTAAAACTACAAGGCATTATTCTTTTACAATACCCACTGTACAAATTAAAGTAATAGAAACAAAACCTGGCTTCATGTACCAAGTATTGCAAACCATGATGTAGATGATCAGAAAACATAGATAATAATCCAAAATATGTTAGTTTTTAATCTTAACATCAAACTGTTATAACAGAGGAGAACATTTGAGTAATTGTAAGCTGGAAGATGAACATATGTGATTTAATATTACTGCTGAGTGGTCATGACTCTAAAAATTGATGAATGGCAGAAAGTAAGTGCAAACTAGAAAACAGTTGCCTGACAGGCATAGTTCAGTTCATTACAGGCTGCATTGTCACGTATGATGGAATCTACAGTCGAAGCTACATAACCAAGAGAAACTGAATTTCTGTTAAAGGAAAACTTCACCCTAGAACTAAAAAAAAAATCTGTTTTTTTTTACTCTACCTTTGTTTCCTGACCTATTTTAACACCTCAAAATCACTCTAAGTACTTTATTTGTAATTTTAGCCTGTTTTCCACAAAATGGCTACCATTGAGGCTTGATGTATCAATGTGATATTGCTCCCCCTCAACCCTTTCTCTTTCCCATAATGCTATTGTATGACTTAGAGTGAATTTTGAGGTGGTAAAATAGGTCAGGAAACAAAGACAGAGTGAAAAAAAAAAGATTTTTAGTTCTAGGGTGGAGTTTCCTTTAAGTGCAGCTACTCCAAAGTGCTATGATCCTGCAATTAATTTGTTGTGTTTTCAGCAAAGGACAGATGTATAGCAACAATGGTCTTTGTACATGATACCTGAAGAAGAAATGAAGGTAGGGAAGTTAAGGACGCTATAGACCTAAAACACTGTTCAGATATCAACAATTATATCATGCAAGTAGTAAATAAGGGTCTATATTGAATCACCAAATGCTTAGAAAAGCGAATGCTGATTCATCAACCCCATGTAAGTGAAAGCTTACAATCTCGAACACTCAGAACAACGATTTATTTCCCAGGGAAAAAAATCGCTGTTCCAAGAAACACACACACAACACACGCACACCACAAACTATTTCTAATGTGGGGGGCTTCTCTCCCCACTCCCCCTGCTTAAATACACCAACCCCAAGACCGCATTACAGTAAGCCAGACATAAGGAAGTAACTGTGAATTCCCATGCCATTGACATATAATGGAATTTGTGTGAGTCACTGTCATCTTCTATACCTTCTGTAAAAGGACTGCTTCTTTTCTCTCTCTCTAATCACTGTCATTTATGTTTGGCTCAGACCTTGTTTTACACTATACTTAGAAGTCATTCAGCTACAGTCAGAAAAGTAGCTAAACTGCAGTTCTTTGTTCAGGGTTTTCTTTTGTAGTCCAAGAGGAATTGATTCTGCAAGGGTCTGTCAGTGCAGTGACAGTCTTAACACCTCTGAAGTAGTATGGGGGGAGTGGACAGTCAATTCCTCTTGAACTACAAAAAAAACCCTGAACAAAGGCCTGCAATTTAGCTACTTATTTTGCTGTAGCTGCATAACTTCTAAATATAGTGTAAAACAAGCTCTAGGCCAAACATAAATAAAAATTATTAGAAAGAAAAGAAGCAGTCCTTTTACAGAGGATAAAGAAGATAAACAGTTTCTCACACAAATCCCATTATATGTCAGTGACATGGGAATTCACAGTTACTTCCTTATGTCTGGCATGAGTCGTACAAAACATTATGGGAAAGAGAAAGGGCTGAGGGTGAATAAGATCACTTTAATACATCAAGTCCCATTGGTAGCCATGTTGTGGAAAACAGACTAAAATTACAAATAAAGCACTTAAGAGTGAATTTTGAGGTGGTAAAATAGGTCAGGAAACAAAGACAGAATGAAAAAAAAAGATTTTAGTTCTAGGGTGGAGTTTCCTTTAAGTGCAGCTACTCCAAAGTGCTATGATCCTGCAATGAATTTGTTGTGTTTTCAGCAAAGGATAGATGTATAGCAACGATGGTCTTTGTACATGATACCTGAAGAAGAAATGAAGGTAGGGAAGTTAAGGACGCTATAGACCTAAAACACTGTTCAGATATCAACAATTATATCATGCAAGTAGTAAATAAGGGTCTATATTGAATCACCAAATGCTTAGAAAAGCGAATGCTGATTCATCAACCCCATGTAAGTGAAAGCTTACAATCTCGAACACTCAGAACAGCAATTTATTTCCCAGGGAAAAAAATCGCTGTTCCAAGAAACACACACACAACACACGCAAACCACAAACTATTTCTAATGTGGGGGGCTTCTCTCCCCACTCCCCCTACTTAAATACACCAACCCCAAGACCGCATTACAGTAATGAAGAATGCAAAATACCGAAGCTGGCCAAGCTATTTCTTTCCCAGGGAAAGAATCCGCTTATATGCCACTTCAGTATTTTGCTGTTTTGCTCTATAAAGTTTGATCAAGACGCATTTGAAAGAATGCGTCTTCGACCAGCTAATAGGGAACCATAAATAAGGATAATGAAAAATCTGACTCTGAAACAGTGCACCAAATTCTGCCACTAAAATAAATTGGTACTAAATACACTTATTGAGGGAAGTACTGAAAATCAGAAGTTGAAAAAGAAAGGAAGAGCAAACTCTGCTCTGATGTGTTCATCAGGCAATGCACTCGGTACAGATTTATGGCAAAAATACAGTTGTCATTCTTGCAGATGAATTATCAGAATCCTGTGGCCGTGCAAAGTGTTGACCTGTATGGAACTTGGAATCTTGTGATAGTAACTACTGCCTGGTCCTCCACTTTTGCCACTTTGCTAATGTGGATATACAATGATGACTGAATCACTGGACCTTTAACAAGATCTCCGAGACAATTAATTAAGCAAGTGTTGCAGACAGATAAGCAGGGACACAGGACATATATATTAGAAATGGAATAAAGCACTGTAGCAGTAAATAGCAAACTGAAAATGAAGTGTGAAGAAAAGCTAAAGTGCTGAATATACATAAAGATTTGGAAGGAAACGTAGGACACCCGAAAGGAATCTCATATTCCAAAAGCCAAGAGGATATTGTCTGGCTCCAATCACTGTTTTGGAAAGAGTTTTTCATGTCAACTGAAACAGAAGAAGCCAGCAGTAGAAGCTAGTGCCACAAATCTTTAATGAGAAGATAGATGTAGCAGAGGTGGAAAAAGCAAATTGCTTATATTCTAGAGCACTGTTTATAAGAAAGAACTAAACTACATTCTGAGGGAAAAATATGAAATTATAACATTTCTTAAAGAACAGTCAAATGTAATGTGGAGTCAAGGTTTAAGTTAAAATTTTGAAAAGCAAAACAGCTTTTATTCTGGAACTTGCAGCTTATATAATTATTTAACTTGAGCTTTGTATGTGTCAAAGAGTAATTCGCCAAAGCTCAGTTGTCACAATTACTGATAGGTGCACCCAAAAGCGACACAGTACACCAAAATTCTTGGTTTACAAAGCTCACCTACAGGGCTACCCACAATGTGCCTTGTCATTGACAGGTGGGTGTTCTGCATTGTGCATTTACCTTCCATAGGATCACAATTCTACTTCTATCCATAATTCCCATCCCATGGATTGTGATCCATTATCTTCCCTTATGCTTTGCTGCTACTATCTTTTATGTCTAAACGTATGTTTTTCTCAGTCAGGTGCCTATATGATGATGTCTTTTGTAAAGAATGTTCTAAAGAAGGTGCTGTTATGGCACAATGAAGCCGAGTTAAAAGCTTAACATAAATGTGGAAGCTGAAGGTCCATTTTTTTGTAAGTTACTTCTGCCATGGCCTTAAGGAAACTATAAAAGTAAGTAAATAATAAGGTATAAATCAGAAGAAGTCAAGCAAAAGTAATGGTGTGCTGGTAAGAATCTTTTGGTTTGGTACTGACATTTGCTTAGCAAGTAAATAAGGTGGAAATACAAACACCTGGCAGTTGCTACAGAGCACTGGGCTTTAGTTACTGTGGTACACGGTTTGACTCCCTCAACTGTCATTTGCCTGCTGTGTTCCCTTGAGCAAGTGACTTAACCAGATATTATTTGTAGGTCACTGCTAAAGAAGGGTCTATGTGTCCAGTGGGCCTAACTGGTTAATAAAGGAGTATTATAATGTTTATTATAACAAGCAGGTAGGTTTGTAGATGTAGCTAGCTAACTAACTGACATATTAGACAGGCAGAGATGAATGGATATACAAGTAAAAAGGCAAAAAGATATACAGACAGAAAAGCAAATAAATAAAGAGACAGATAAGACAGAGAGCCTGAAATGCATTTCAGTTTATTTTCAAAATGCATGCAGGCACTTTTCATGCTTTTATAGTAACTTTAATTGTATTAAACATGGATAAATGGCTCCATATAATTTCATTCCTTTGCGTGTGTCATGGCCTTCATATATTTAAGAATATCACCATTAGCAAGATATTATAGCATTCAGAAGTTAAGATCAAATATGCACATTTTTTAAAACACATGATGACTAAATCCACTCAAAATAGACACAAAGGTGTTGTAGTGCACAAAGCAATTGCACACTGAAGGTTGTTTATGATTTGTGAACCTTAAAGCAAAATGAAACTCGAATTGTGAAATAAATCTGTGTGATCTACAAGTTTATCTGTTAAATGCTGCAATTCTGTTTTAGTCTATGCTAAGCCTTTTGTCAAAAAAACACTTCAAAGGTTTCAAAATGATTTAATATCATGGGCACAGACCCAAATTTTGAGAGAACACTGAAACAAAAATGAAGTCATGTCAGCTGAGATTTATTCATGATGACACTACCTGTTAAACATACAGCAAACATACACAAATATTCTGCAAATCAGAGATAATGTGTTTGTTACAATTAACGTATTAATTTAATGCCCAAATGTCTTGGTAGTTCTCGTTTAGACGTACTATGATAGAAATCATATTATTTTTCAGCAATCCTTTTCAGAATGTTGTTTATATTCCTTTCACAGCATATTTCTAAAAGCAAGTTATAGCTGGTTCAGTTTATCCTTCCTGGTGAAACTCAGCATAAATCCAGACATTTTCAAAAAGTAATGCAAACAACATAGGGGCGTAAATTTTGACATTTTACACAAAGTATCTGCATGTTTTGTCACAGAAGCTCTTTTTATGACCTTTGAAATAAAAAGAAAGAGGCCTCAGTGAATGCAGCATATTTTATTTTTGCTGTTGTATAGTATAGCTGAAGCATAGCAAACATTGTATAGTGCCTATACCGGGGTTATGATGTGATAATACTGTGAACAGAATATAGCAATTAAATTGACAGTAAAATTCTTTAAGCAGAAGTTTCATTTTAATGCAATATGGTATGTCGATTATCAGGCAGGAGTCATGCAGATAACACAATGACGGTGATGTAATACTGGCCTATGGTGAGTTTTACAGATTTTACAGACTGTGTTAATTTTCCACAAATAATTAATGCAAAAACAAGTTGCACAATGAAATACAACTGCAAAAACAAGCTTCCAGAATGTCATAATAAAAACTGCGACTGTGATTACCACAGAGAAAATACCTAAAACATCATAGACTAATACAATTTAATTTATTTTATTTATTTTGTTAACTGGGATGGTCTGATTAGACTCAACCCATTTCCAGCAGAGGCCTGGGGAGAAAAGCTCCCCAAATAGTTACATTTTTGTACACACATTTGGAAACATATAAATACAGATAATAGCAACATCTGTATAAGTGATGACAAAGCAGTTGAAATCAGGTACAGTAAAGGTGATGATTACGCAAAAGTACTTGTTAGTAACAATATGCTATATATCTTTTTTTTTTTTTACGACGAGTAAGCACAGAAATGTACATAAGAATATCTTCTTCTTCTTCTTCTTCTTTCGACTTTTTTCGGTTAGGGGTCGCCACACATAAGAATATACAGTAGAAAAATGATGGAGGGTAAAAGCCTCAAAGATTCACGTAGAAAAGAAAACAGTTGTACTTCCAAAAATCAAGTGTGAAATCTTGTGTTAAGAGGTTAACTCAGAGGTTAGTGAGAAGGGGAAAAGGGACAGTGTATGTCAGAAGATGAGATGACATAAGAAACGAGGAAGACACCATTGCAGTATTTCTATATATGGATGTCACCTCATGGATTAAGAGTATGTAGTATTTCATTTGTGTGTTTTATAATTAGATTATCCAGGTATGTCACAAATGAGTCATACAATTACTCTGTGGTTAGTGTTTATGTCTCACATCTCCAAAGCCAAGGGTTTGAATCTCACATTAAGATGATCTTTGTCTCACATGTACATATTCTTCCTGACTTTGTTTTTTCCACTGGTTATGACAGTTTCATCTACCAAAGACATGTTGTCCAATATTTAGCAAACTGTTCTAAATTTCTAATGTATACTTACGGGACTGTTTGTGACCAAAAATGTTTCAAAATACTTACTTAAGGGGCAACAAATCACTAAACTAAATAAAATCTAGTTGATTGCAGAATTACTTTTAGGTAAAAACAAAAACTGAGGTAGGACCAACACTTTTGTCAGAAATTATATATATATATATATATATATATATATATATATATATATATATATATATATATATATATATACCAAGCTTGTGTGCTGTCTTGTCACTTATAATACATAAGCTCACACGTGTGTCCTTCAGGTTGTTGTAATTGTCCAAAAAATGAAACACGACATTCTAAATTAAACTCTTGTATAGATGATGACTCACAAAAGAAATTGTGAATCAGAAGATCTGGAAGTCAGAAAGACTGAAACGATGCTTTCCTGAAATATTAAAATGTACTCTCAAAACAAGTAATAATAATAATAATAATAATAATAATAATAATAATAATAATAATAATAATAATAATAATAATAATAATAATAATCAGAGGAACAAAGAGACAATACTAGGCAAGTAATCAGAGGAACCACCCTATGCTTAACCATTTACAGCTTTAAGTAGAGACACATACATTTAATAATAATAATAATAATAATAATAATTAATTAACCTTTTGTTTTGGGTTCTTTACTTTTACAGTAGCACCCTTTAACACAATATAACGATGCCAAGGTATAGTACCATAGGGTAAGTTATATTTTGCTAAGGGAAGTTTCAGGAAAGTGCAGGTAGTCTTTCTTTTTTAGGATTTAGTGATTCAGCCTTCTGTGTGTCTTCCATTCTGAATATTGTATATTATGACCTTATAAATGCATACCTAGTAATACGCAGAATCATGTTTTAATGCATAAATCCCACCATTCTGGGCATCATTTATAAGTCTTGTGTGTCTCACAATATATAATCTGTTTTCATGTTACAACATTGCCTCCGGTAACCTGGCCAAAGCATTACACAATATGCCCCACCTGGGCATTGTAGACAAACTCACAAAACTAGGTATAAAGTCTTATTTCACCTGCTGGATAGCTACAGGGCTCATACACAAGACTCAGGAAGTTAGGAGGGGGAGTGTAACTCCACAAAGAGGTCAGTCACTAGCAGAGTCACTCAGGGTTCGGTGCTGGGGCTGCTCCTTTCTGTTATCTACTTCTCTGAAGTCAAAGTCAATATTAAGGACCTCTGGCTGACCAAGTTTGCAGATGACTGCAAACTAGGTGCACTAGGTGCAGCCATAGAATCCTCCAAAGACACAAATATCCTCTTAGAATGCCTGATACTTACTAATAACTGGTGCCAAAGTCATAGTACAAACTCAATGCCAAGAAGTGCATAAAAGTATCCCTTGGATAGACTGCTACCCCTGGAAAGTACCACATTGATAATACACTGTTAAGATAAGACCCAGTGGTCAGGAATTTGGGAATGCATATAGACAGTAATATGGGATATCTACAGTAGTAAGGAAATAGTTTTATGTTGTGTAACTTATAAATAAGGGAATGGCATCTACATCCAAGTATGTCATTGTTCAGCTCTACTTGGTCCTCATCAGACCAATCTTAGAGTACAATGCCCCCTTCGGTATGCACCTGATCATGATTATGCAACAACTGGACTGTCCATAGAGGTTCTTCACAAAAAATACAGGGCATAAATAACATGTCCTACAAGGATCTACTGAAATCCCTATTCCTGTACTCTGTCTCCTACAGACTGCATAGATGTGATGTATGACTGGTCTATAGAGCATCCTCTGATCCCATTCTGATGGACCTGTTGCACATCCATAAAACAAATAGCATTAGAATTACCTGATGTAGGACTCTAAGCCTTCTATATATCATCAATAGGACATGTTGGAGGGGAAAGTATGTTTCTCAGGGACTACCCTTTGTCTGGAATAGGCTTTCCATCCATATGAAAGACCAGCTTGTGGAATTTTCCCTTCATGTTAACTTTTGCTCATCTTTTGGTCTTTCATATTCTCATTTTTTTGAACTCGCCTTCATCTACAGCAGTTTTCTCATTGTCTTGTTTCCATCCGTGTAAAGCAGAGTTCTTCCTTAACCCATTTCAGGCATAACTGGGACAGGTGGGTGTGGAATCAGATTTACATCTAGTTTGCACCTGTTTCTCTAATAGACAAAGGCAGTCTATAAATGCTTGACCACCCATGCTCAAACCTACAAATACCCCTTAAACAACTCTAGGGCATCAAAACTTGTCAGACACATTTGGAAAGCATGGCTAGGATTAAAAATGCCCCCTGGGGTCATTAATCCGTGGACATATGAACTATCATTGTCAGTATTTGTGGCTAAACAGATAGGAGACTCATCTTTTTCAAGGCTGTGAGTTCCCTTTCCACTGCATGTGGTTGGATTAAATTTCCATTACTGGCAGACTGCAGTTCAGCATACGAGGGTGCTGCACTCCTGTGCGTGCTGCCCTTTGGATGAGATTTTAAACCAAAGACCCATCTGCCAGTGCTGGTGGTAGCTCAGATTTGTGTAAATGACCCCAGTTGACTAAAAGAAGAGAAGAGAGTACTTTTATAAAATATTCATATATTAAGATACATGCAGCATGATATTATGTCTCCAGCATCATCATATTATATACAACCAAGCACCCACTCCTTTTTGCCGTAGCCCTCTATTTATCTTATGTAAACTTTCAGTCATTTCCCTTTCTTATTGCGTAATAATTCCACACATCTAGGGGTAGTTAGAAAGAGCAGCAATGCAATTAT
>NC_056735.1:73419187-73521687 GCF_019279795.1 Protopterus annectens | reverse complement strand
ACAGATTGTTACTGCTGGACAGATGCCAGCAGTATGCCTGTAGTAAGCCTGGGGGGATAATGCTGGGGATATAACAGATTGTTACAATGGGCAGATGCCAGCAGTACTCCTGTAATAAGCCTGGGGGGACAATGCTGGGGATGCAACAGATTGTTACTGCTGGACAGATGCTAGCAGTATTCCTGTAATAAACTTGGGGGATAATGCGAGTATATAAGAGATTGGTACTAGTGGACAGATGCCAGCAGTATTCCTGCATTAAGCCTGGGGGAATAATGCTGGAGATGTAACAGATTGTTACTGCAGGACAGATGCCAGCAGTATTCCTGCAATAAGCCTGGGGGATAATGCTGGTGATGTAACAGATTGTTAATGCCAGATAGATGCCAGTAGTATTCCTGTAATAAGCCTGGGGGATAATGCTGGGGATGTAACAGATTGCTACTGCTGGACAGATACCAACCATATTCCTGCAATAAACCTGGGGGATAATGCTGGGGATGTAACAGATTTTTACTGCTGGACAGATGCCAGCAGTAGTCCTGCAATAAGTCTGGGGGATAATGCTGGGGATGTAACAGATTTTTACTGCTGGACAGATCCCAGCAGTATGTCTGCAATACGCCTGTGGGATAATGCTGGGGATGTAACAGATTGTTACTGCAGGACAGATGCCAGCAGTATTCCTGTATTAAGCCTGGGGGAATAATGCTGGAGATGTAACAGATTGTTGCTGCAGGACAGATGCCAGCAGTATTCCTGTAATAAGCCTGGGGGATAATGCTGGAATGTAACAGATTGTTACTGCTGGACAGATTCCAGCAGTGTTCCTGCAATAAGTCTGGGGGATAATGCTGGGGATGTAACAGATTTTTACTGCTGGACAGATACCAACCATATTCCTGCAATAAACCTGGGGGATAATGCTGGGGATGTAACAGATTGTTACTGTCGGACAGATGCCAGCAGTATTCCTGCAATAAGCCTGGGGGATAATGCTGGGGATGTAACAGATTGTTACTGCTGGACAGATACCAGCAGTATTCCTGCAATAAGCCTGGTGGATAATGCTGGGGATGTAACAGATTGTTACTGCCGGACAGATGCCAGCAGTATTCCTGTAATAAGCCTGAGGGTTAATGCTGGGGATTTAACAGATTGTTACTGCTGGACAGGTGCCAACAGAATGCCTGTAGTAAGCCTGGGGGATAATGCTGGGAGTATAACAGATTGTTACTGATGGACAGATGCCAGCAGTATGCCTGTAATAAGCCTGGGGGATAATGCTCGGGATATAACAGATTTTTGCTGATGGACAGAGTATGGAACAGTTTCTAGATGTTACCCAATTTGTCTGGCAATGGACAATAAAGCAAAGTTTAAATAAGCAACCTGTAAAAATGAAATGTACAGCTCTTTTGAGAACAACTGTAGATGGTTTTGACTACATTGTAATGCAAATGCTAGGATGTGCGGCACAGCTTGCCACAGTGCCACGTATAGAAAATTCCTTAGAATAACAATAGGAAAAGACAATGAGCACTTAACCACTGTGGTAATAGTGCACCTCAAAAATATAAAAGCAAGTGTAGTGGTACATAACTGTATGACAGTTAACATGACCATGTTATATTAGGAATGACTGGCACAGTAATGAAGAGTGGCCTGGCAAAAATGAATAAAGAAATGGCAGTCTGAGTAGCACAGTGACATCTATGTAATGGTAATCATATGCCTGTAAGGCAGTGAACAATTACATGCTGAAGTGATACAGAAGAGGAAAACAGCTTAACTGCATTGGCACAACCAAGGACAGTATATTCAGCATTAAGATGGCGGTGTCAGCCGTATCTGTGTGAAGTAAGGTCAGTAGCATGGTTACAAATACAGCTAAAATTTGTATCAGTTATTCAAGAAGTAACGAAGTATGCATGGGTCAGAATTCTAAATTGAAATGCAAAGTGGTGAGTGCTGCGTTAACCAGGTACATGAGCGATGTACATGTCGGGTGGCAATACAGTAAGTACACTTACTCCAATGCCTGGATAATTTAGCAAGCTTCCTCAGACAAGTAATCATATTCTCTTCAATTTCTTATTTGAGCTGGCTGCAAAACAACAACAAAAAATGCAGGTAATGAGTAGGGCATAATCACACATTGCAGAAACACCTGAGAGCTGTACAGATGGGCTTACTGTAATATGATAAAATGATTAGCCATCTTTACAATAGTAATCAGACTGTCTTTCCCTAACATCTTCTTATCATTGGTTGAAATGATTAGTATGGCACCTCTCAAGATTACTACAGTGGAATTGGGACTTCTTGCCACAGCATATGATGTACATAGCAGCACTCTTCCCCCCTGGCCATTAAGTGCCAGGCATCCATATTACAGAGGTGACTCTCAATGAAGTTGTCTAGCAGGAGAGTGGTGCATATGCAACTAGTGAAGGAAAAATCTTGGTTTCACTGTTGCTCCATACAGAAGTTCTGCCACACCCAGATACTGTAGAAGTCATGGCCACTTTCCAAGTTGAATCCAGGAGTTAAAATGATACCTGTGTCACAACAACTCATGTGTAGAAACCACATGTTATGCACTGATGAGTACCATGGCAAAGTAAGATGGCATAATAAAAAAGTGCAGTGGGGTGGCCACAGCTGACATGCATTGACTCATGCGGTGGCTCTTTTGTGGCCTTCAAAAACAATAGTGTGGCTCTAACATCCAATATAACACTTAGCCACCATGGCACAGCTTAATGTTACCCACATGTTCGGTGTACTGTGGCACTGTGAGCCGGTTGCCAACTTCATGAAACCACAAAGACATAGAGTGCTATCAGTGTTTCTGCTCATGCACAATCTGTATGTTAGGCCATTAGCAAGTCTACTGGCAGGCAAGCATGGGCTTCATACCATAATGCAGAGCTAATATCACATTGTGATATAAGTGCATGGCATAAACTATCACAACAAAATCACTTAATTAGCATAACAGCAGAGATACAGGGCCAGTAATAGTGCAATAAAAAACATAGTCATCACTATGGTGCTGCCCGTGCTATAAAAAGTCCTAAGAAGATACACAGTAACAACACAGTAACACTTTCTATTGATGTTACTGAGTATTATAACCAACAGAACTGACTACAGTAGCTTTGATAAAGCAGCACCGACTATTAGCAGTCTGGGATACAGAAAGGGTATCTGTACTGTGTTATGGCTCATATAAGAGCAACGTGCTTACATGGGACTGACATTGCTGTGGAGGGGAATGAACACATAAATGGTGCAGGTTGTAGTTGTCCCCAGGAATTACTGGAGTGAGTGTGTTGAGTGGCATCACGGACTGGGAAGATGCATGGGAAAGAACTCTCAAAGGTCCAGAATGAGTACATGAGTCAGGCTGCATGAATATGGGATACACTGCACTGTTGCCTGGTGTCCACTGGTCTAAATATGCATAACACAGCCTGTAGATTAGATGTTCATAAGTTCACATATTTATAGGTTTTAACTAAGCTAACAGCCAAAGGAGACAACTGAGAAGCTCATATATATCCTTCAATACTGTGGTAGACTAACAATGTTCACCATTAAGTAGTCTTATTTCACATATCCCTGGTTAAGGTTTGCAATCACCTGTCCAGTCATCCAGGCTGGTATTAATGGCTGCTAGAGAAGTAGAGAACTGCACAATTGTCTAACATGTTCACAAAATTGTCTAACATGTTCACAATTAACTACAGCACACAAACTCATTCATCATCCAGAAAAATGCCCTGCAATACAAAACTTACTACTTCCCTACTGTACAGCAAGGGACCTCTGTTCTATCAACCGATTCTTATTACTTACAAATAAGTCAAATAATGTTGCAGGAGACTCACTCTACTCCAAACTCTGGAATAGTACCCCCCATGCAAATAAAACTCTCTGACAAACTCAGTAGTTTTAAACCACTGCTTAAACAACATCTTAACCAATCCTGGACCTGCACATGCTCATCACCAGGTTAAAACTTTGTTCACTGTGTGATACTCTCCAAATACTCTTCTTAAAAATAACATTTTCATCATCTTACTAAAATTACATAATTTTTATACATAACTGCTGCCTGACAATCCACTAAGTTGCACATGTGCTTTCTCGTTAGCAACTCCCACCTCTCTAAAATTTTAGAATGTATATGTATAAATGTAACTACAGTTTGTTTATAAATGTAAATAGAAATCAAACAACTTGGTGTTTGATTGGAACTTAAATTCAGTGTAAGCAAATGGAGCTTTTCTTCCTGGGCCTCTGCTGAAAATGGATATTACCTAGTCAAACTTTCCTGGTAAACAAAGACAAATAAATAAATAAATAAATAAACACTCTGCTTGATACATAACAGTACACTTTTCCAGAAATAGGGTATATGTTAGATTAGGTATCTGTGACACTCAGTTAAATTTCTCCAAATCTTTTGTTTTTTTTATACCATGACAGGAATTGACCCCATTCCTAAGTCAAAGTATGATTAAAGTTCATGAAATTAGTACTGTTTCCATTTTTGGTATCAGCCAAAAGTGCTCTTTGCAGCACCCACAATGTGCCCAGAATTGACTCCTTCTGCAATTCATATGGAGTTACATGTATTGCTAGCACATCCAAACAGGACTGCAAATGTATTTATTTTTTTATAAGACCCATTGCTCCTACTGTTGGAACTGTCTGGGTATTCTTTCCACACTGCCCTCATTTCTGCCTGCAAATCCTGGTATTTTGTGACTTTGTGTCTCTACGTACATAAGACACTGTAATCACTGGGTGTAGCAATTTCACTGCTCAGTGCTACTTTTGTCTTCATTTCATGGACTGCCATATCTGTTTTTCTCATATTTATTTTTTGAGCTGTTGGTAATGGGTTATCCCATGTGATATAAACCTCATTATTTTCTGTAATGTTTTGTGGTTCATGTTTCCAATGCTTCTCATCTACTTCAGTATAGTAATGTTTGCATTATCTCCAATGCAACAGTCTTACCACATTATTATGCCGTGGCGACCTCTAACCGGGAAAAGCCGAAAGAAGAAGTGTACAGGCCTTCTGCCATTACTGCATCACACCCAGCAACAAGATGTGTGACTGTTTCCAGTTCTGTTTTACAGAACTTGCATTTATCTGTCTCTCTCACATTTTTAATGTACTTTTGTAACCCAATGGTACATAGTTCAGTATCCTAGGCCACCAATATTAACCTGTCATCTTTTGGTTTAAATTCACCTCTTCTTAATCATTCCTGTGTCAGATCCTGATCAACATGAGGTTATTCCAGGAGTTTTCAGAATTTGCAACTATATTTATGCATTTTTCACATTTCTTGCTTTCACATCTGATCCTTCTTTTATTCTTTCATTTTTTTGGCACATTCATTTGCTGCCTGATTTTTGTCTACTTCTGGTTTGAGTTCCATTCCCGCTTAACACTGATATGCTTCTGCTAAACTAAGCAGGAAAATCAACTTAGACTTATTTTCTTCAAGTTTTAAAATTTTCAGTATGTTTGGATCTGCCGAAGTCAGCAGATGTGTATGCAGCCCTACGCTTGCAAATCTATACATGCAATCAATTTTGAAGAGACCTATACCTCCTTCAGAACGAGGAATATATAAATTTGGTATATACTGATTTTTATATATCATTTGATAATTGTGAATCACTTTTCTTGTTTTCCTGTCCAACTGATCCAATACCTTTTGGGGCCAGTTAACTACCATAAAACTGTACATTTACGTTAGAACAGGAAAAGTAAATTGATTTATGGCTAAGACTTGTTTCTTAGATGTCAGGGCTGATTCAGTATTAATTTTAGTCTTCTAAAATATTCCTCACTTAGTTTTGTTTGCATTTGTTCATGTTTTGCTGTCAGTCCTTCATCATTTCCCAAATATTTACATAGTCCCTCCTGCTCCAGTTCCTTTATATCACATTCCTGTCCCAGGCTTGATATTTTCCTGATGCTGTAGTTTTCTTGCTTTAAAGGTTGCTTTTGCACATTTATCAAAGTCAAATGACATTTTTATTTAATCTGTAGTTTTAACCACTTACAGTTGTGCTTTCATTTCTTCATCTGAAGAACTATACAGTTTTGAATCATCCACAAAAAGAAAGAATATGAGAAGTCTTTACACTTTGTTGTTTTCTGGGAGCCAAATTGTAACCATGTCCTAATCTGTTAAATAAACAGCTTACCCGGTTAAGAGCAAGACAAAAGAGGAGCATAACAAAGACTCACCCTGGAATAACCCCCTTTGAATTTTTATCCCTTGGACAGTAATTTGTCCTTTATCACGGCTTTGCTGCACAGTGGTTTGCCACTGTTTCATGGTCACTGTAATGTAATTTATCATTGTAATGTATATCTTATACATCTGTAAGAACTTCTTCATCTATGAATGTGGGATGCTGTCAAATGCCATTTTGTAATCTGTCTGTGTATATTTAGAATCTTCCTCCTTTTACAATTCTCCCATGATCTATTGTTCCATACGACTTTCATTTGTTACTCTTTTGTTCTATTGCCATGATTGAGTTTTCTTCTAAATGACTACAAACTTTGTCGACATCAATTCCAGCATATAGTTTATAAATCGTCAGAAGGCAAGTTATTGGTTTATAGTTTTAGGTTAGCTTGCAGGTTCACTCTTAAGGGGGAGTATCATTTTTCTTGTTGGTGACCAAGGTTGGTGTCTAAGTGGGATGCACATTTAAGTAATTCCTACTCAGGGCTAAATCTATGTGTAAAGATGTTAAAAATTTTTGTTAGAAGTTATGTACCATGTCTGGGCCTAGGGTTTTCCATTTAGGAGCTTTTCTTAATTCTGTTTAAATTTCTCTGGCCATTACTTCATCTCTTTTCATATCCTGTACATTTGAACTTCTTACTGTTTCTTTAACTTCTTGTATCTATTCACCATCTTTGGTATATTCCACAGGGTCTGTATATGTATTTCTCCAAACTATGTCTATTTCTTATTTTTTGGTGGGATTTCTGTTCCTTTTGCTTTATTTTCTAATTCTCTGGATCAAATATTGGGTCATCAATAAATTGCTGATTTTGTACTTTTCCTTTATATTTATCTACATTTTCTGCATGTGCTGATATCTTTAGTTTATTATTTGAAATAGTTTATGATAGATCCTGGTTTGTTCTGATACTGGTTGTTGCTTTTATCACGTCTATTTTTCTAAGTTTTCTTGTCGATCTGTTCCCTCTTCTCTAGTCTTCTAACAGTGACACTTCTCATCTCAATTGTTTTATAGTTTTCACTGTTCAATATTTCAATATTTACGTGTTATATCTCATGAATTTCTCATAATAGTCTTGATTACTATGTTCATCTGCTTCATCAGACTTTTAGGTTTTATTGACTTATATAATCTATTTCTTTCATCGATCTTAATATGTCTGTCCATTTCTATTAAATCAAGCAAATCTTCCATTAGATCATTTTCTTCTAAACTGGGGGTACATTCTTTGTTTTCTGTTTCCTGTGGGCATCCTACAGAAAGTTTCAGAACATCTTACTGTAGCATATTATCTTCAACAGCATCCTGCATCATCCGTTGCTCTTTCATATGGGAACTCACTGGCCTGTCACTCCACAACATCAACTGCGTCAGAGTTGACACCATCTCCTGCTCCTTTCCTTGCTGTGCAACTCCAACTGAATTTTTGTACTGGTTTCCTACTGAAGGCTCCAAAGTATGTTCATGTGACAACTGATCAGGTGCCTCCCATTCCACCTGTTTTTCTTAATTTGGGGGCTCATTGTTCTATCATGCTGTGACCTTACCAGGGTTGGATTTTCTACACTAAATCCTTTGCTTCATGGGTACTCCATAACTTCAGTTTCTATTTCTTTAACTTCTCCATTACCAATTCTCTTTTCTGCTTTCCCTTTTTGCTTTTCTTATTTTTTGTATTGTGAAATTTTCCATGTCTGAATGCCTTTGCCTGTATTTCTCTTCAAGTATATTTGGTGCTGCTTTTTTGTATTGATTAGTTTTTGCTTTCTCCTTTGCATAAATATTGCACCACATTAAATCTCTGTTTCTTTCCCATGTCCATATTTCTTTCTCAGATGTCTCCCCACCACCTGTTTCTCTTCACTTTGGGGACTTATCATTCTATCATGCTGTGACATATCGTATATCTGGAAATTCTGAGCTTCTTGATTAATAGTAACAATAAATAATGCTTTCTTATTCTCAATAGTCCACTCTGTCATCTTTATGGCTCTTTTTTGGCCTATCAGGTTTTGTGATTTTTGTGAGCTACTACTTTCTTCTATGGGGGGGGGGACATCCTCCTCCTGAACCTGACCTAACCTCATTGCAAGAATGTTCATTTCCTTTATACTTCTGTACTCTCCACCCCCTTCATTTTGACCAATCCCCTTACCCTCCCAATTCTCTTTTCCCTCCCCTTCCCATATACCTTAATCCCCTCCTACCATACTTCATTTCATATACCCTCCCCTAATCTTCTCCTATTGAATCGGTCTTAGTCCCCCTCTCTATCAATTACCTATCTCTCTTTAAACCTCCTACACCTTACTGCTCTTAATAACATCCACTCATCTCTTCTCTACTATGTCACCTCACCACCTACTTATCCCCTCTCTCCTCCTAATAGCACTATCTACTTCACACCATATACCTCTGCATTGCATAGCATCAACACCAACTCTCTCAAACAACCACCGCCATTATAGCTACCCTCACACAATTTTAATCTCTCCTCACCTATTTCCTATCTCTCCTACCACTTACTATTCAATTAAGACATATCCTAATGTTTCACTTTCCACATTTACAAAACCCATAACTCCATGTACACTTGGACTACTCTCCTTACTGACTGATTTCATTGATGCACTACTCCTGGATGGCGAGACCCCAACCCTGGACCACCCATCACTACCTCTTACAAGCAAACACCTCCCACCTCAACCCTCTTGACAATACCCCATATCCACAGCTCATCTCCTAAATCCTAACTATTTTCTCTCTAAATATCCAAAGCATTATTAACAAAACTACAGACTTGCAGTCATGAATTGGCCTCTACTCCCCCAACATCTTAACCCACTCAGAAACCTGGTTAAAACCTCACATCTGTAACACAGAAATCTTCTCCCAGGCTACAATATCTTCCGTGCAGACAGAGCAAGTAAAAGAGGAGGAGGTGTTGCTATCCTCTACTCCAACCAACTTACTCTCTCCACTCTCACTTTCCATACCTAGCTTTGCTCCTGCTGAAATATTGATAGAAAACTCACTTTAACCCCTATAAAAAAATTGCCATTGTATCCATCTACATCCCCCCAGGGGGACAACATCCCTATCCTTGAAAACTTTCTCTCTTGGCTCACCCTAAATGTTCCTTGCAAAACCATTATAAATGGTGACATAAATATAGATTTGACCGCTCTTTCTTCCTCATCTCCTTCTCATAGTCTCAATCTGTTCGGCTTCCACCAACTAATATCTTCCCCTACCAGGTACAACAGAAGCTCTACTTCAGGATCTATAATATACTGGATCCTTACTTCTCACCCTTGTCTCTACTATAACCCCAGCACTCTTCCTAACTCTCTAAGTGACCATTCCCCTATTTATATCCATAGATACTCCCAACACCCTCCCAAAGAACACATTTACAGAGAATGTCATGATCTGACTCACTTCAATCCAGACAATCTCATCTCCAGTTTGTCCAACAAAAACTGGTCCTTCCTTCAAAACCTCCCCCTTAATGATGCTGTAACCTCTTTCAATACTCTATTTCTAGATGTACTAAACTCCATGGCACCTTCCAGGAAAATCAGGGTAAAATCAAAATATGCTCCCTGGTTAAATAAGCAAACACACTCTATCATACATCACAGGGATGCTGCCTGGAAAACTTGGGCCAGAAATAAAACTCCTTCCTCACGCCAAAGCTACAAGGAACTTAGAAACAGGTGTAAAAAACTCTAAAAAATTTTGGTCTACCATAAATAAAATCCTCCACCATGGTAATCCTCCTACCTCCAACCCGTTCCCTCTCAATACTGCCTCAGAGGCTGCTGCTCTATTAAATAATTACTTTATTGAAACAATCCAAAAACTAACTCCAAATAGCTCTACTGTCTCCTTTCTACCTTTACATCCCAGTCCTCCTTCCTCCAATACATTCCCCTTACAACCAGTTCCCTTTGCCTTCATCAAATCCCAACTAAATAAACTTAAGCCCTGCTCTCCCTCTGTTGACAATCTACCTTCCTACTTTATTAAAATTGCTGCCATTGCTACCCTGTCTCTATCCTTATTAATCGTTCTATTACTGAATCTCTTGTCCCAGATGTATGGAAATCCTTCTACACAATCCCTCTTCACAAAGGAGGAAACTTCACTGACCCATCCAACTATCGTCTTATTGCTATACTATTCCCCCCTTTCCAAAATTCTAGAAAAGTATGTCCACACTCAACTACTTAAACTCCTGCTAGATAATAACCTTTTTACTCCCACCCAACAAGGCTTCAGACTCCACCACAGTACATCAACAGGTCTACTCTGATTCACCCAAACAGGAGCAGAAGCCCGTGACAACAACCTACTAGTTTCCTGCTTATTCCTTAACCTCCCCAAAGCATTTGATACTGTCGCTCACTCTAAACTGATAACTAAACTCTCTGACCTTCATCTCTCCACCCCTCTTTAAGCTGGTTTTCTAGCTACTTATCTAACAGAAAACAATCTATACTCTGAAACACTGTCACCTCCCTGTTTCTTCCTGTTAACACCGGTGTCCCCAAGATTCTATATTGGGTCCTCTCTTGTTCAGTATTTTTACTAATAGTTTATGCTCTGTAACCAACCTCTCTGCATTCTTACAATATGCCAATGACTCAACCCTTATTACCACTGCCCACAGCATCCCAGAGCTCCTTGCTCTTACCCAAGACACTTTTACATCCATCGAATCCTGGCTCACTGATAATCAACTAATTCTAAATCCAAAAAAAGATAAACTTCTACTTTTCCTTCCTAAAACACTGGCAACACACAAATCCACTTTTTCTATTACCTCCCTCAACAATACCACTATCAGACCAGAACCCCATTCTAAATTACTTGGTGTTATAATTGACGATGAATTAAAATTCCACATACATATCTATCATTCCATAAAAAAAACACCAGAAACTTGGTCTCCTTTACCGTAACCACAAACTGCTTTCCCCCTTCACCAAACCTTCCCTGGCGCTGTCTCTCCTATTACCCTGTCTTTTGTATGCAGCTCCAGTTTTTATTAACCTTCAGTCTTCACTTCTTGCTAAACTACAGCAAACATACAATAAAACAGCTAGATTCACCTCTAATCTTCCTTACAAATCCCAACACTGCCTCGCTCTTAAATCATTACAATGGCCTTCCCTAAACAATTCTTTCTTTCTCAACTGCATATCACACACTCACTTCTTTATAATCCCACTTCCTGTCCCTCCATCTCTAATATTGTATCTCTATATAACCCCTAACGTCAACTTTATATATCTGACAAACATCTTCTTGACATTTACAAACCGTCAAAAAATATCGGTAAGTCCATATATAAATAGTCTGTAGCTCACACCTAGAACTATCTTCCACTTAAAATAAGAAGTATCCCCCATAAGTTCCATTTCAAACTACAACACAAACACTGGCTTCTTAAGACCTGGTCCTGCCCTTGCCAAGCTCCGACCTGATCTCTAACTGATTTCTTCCTAAAATCTACTTTTGATTACTCTAAGTTTTTCTCTCTTTTTATCTGCCTTTCTTTCTTGCTCTTCTTTACAGTATATCTACAATCAGGTTCTTGTAAAGATTCCTACTCAGGGATTATCCTGCCACTATTGTATTGGATTTTTTGAAACTTATATATAAATATATTGTCTTTGTTGATTTCATTTTTTGTAAATGTTTCTTGTCAATATTACTATTGTAATTTTTAGTCTTTGTATTAATTACTGTTTTTCTGGAATGTCTGTAATTGTAATTGGAGCTTTTCTCCTCGGGTCTCCACTGAAAATGGGCCTTTGGCTCAGTTGGACCAACCTGGTTAACATATGACAATAAATAAATAAATAAATAAATAAAATAAATGTCTTGAGAATTCTGCAGTGTAATTATTTCCATTCTTGGCACCAGTGCACTTACCAGGATTGGACACTTTTTTTTTTACCTTGGGACTTGTGCGCCCAGCTGTAGTTTTTATTTTTAACCTACTGCTGACCATGATATATGCTGTATAAAATACAGTCTATGTATCAGTGTCATCTTGGTGAGATTTTGTAAAAACAGGGTTCCCCTCATGAAGGTACTCAACAAGGCTTGAGGATGAATTCAGTTCCAACAATATTACTCTCCTTCACTTGCTAATTTTATCATCCCTCCATCCCAACATGAACCTCTGTATGGGGTAGCTGATATGGCAGTCCTACATTATCCACTTGACATTGTTTTCACTTTCACTGCTGAGACCTACCATCATATCCTCCTCAGAATCCTCTTACATCACAGCATGCACTGAAAACTAATATCTTGTCATCATGGTAAGGCTTCATCTTATTGACATGTTTGAGTCTGTTTTTTTTTGTCTTCTACCTGGCAACATATAAATAACATCACTTACCTTTCTGACAACAGTGAATGGTCCCTCCCATAGTATCAACAGCTTATTCTGCCAAGCAGGAATGAACACCATTACCTGTTGTCTGACTGTGTACCATCAGGCTCTCACTGTCCAATGACAAAAGACATTTTGTTGAAGTTGTGCATGTGTTCGGTGTTTCTATGCCAACCCCATAAGATCTTTAAGTTTAGGAGTGAAATCTGGTACACAATCTGCAACAGACTCCTTGTGGGAGTCATATTCACCCTCCTACTCTTAAATATTAGGTGAACAGGCCCTTTCATCCCATGACTATAAAGTATCTCAAATGGCAGAAAACGTGTGGATTCTTGTGGAACTCGGATGTAAGCAATAAGGAAATGTGGGTAAGCATTGGTCCTTCTCCTGTTTAAACTGGTCTGCAAATGTTTTCAGAATGGCATTAAGAACAGAGATGAATATCTCCAGTTAGCCATTTATTTGAGGATAGTGGATGATCTTTTAATTGGTTTACCCCACAGCATTTCCACAAACAAGTCAGCAGATCTAAAATGAACTTAGCTACTCTTTCTCTTAGTATTTTCAAGGGAAAATGCACCCTGCAGAAAATTTCAAAAACTAATGAGGCCTCCTTTTTCAAGTTACCTAGTAGCACTGTTTTTGACCACCAAGGCAAACCTGTGACCAGTGGTGCTTGGGATACTACTAGGCCCCATAATATCCATCCATTGCTGCCCAGTGAAATAGTTCTAGCCTTGTCTTCTGCCTTACCAACATTTTGACAGTACTCACATGTTTTGCATCAGCCTTTTACATGTTTTGCAATTTCTGGCTAATAATTTTACACGAGGCTCTTTTTATGCTGTATGTCCAAAAAGAATAAAGAATGAATATTTTGGACTAAGGCCAAATGTGTTCAGTGGTAGTGGCTTTATAATATCACTTCTTCCTCTCTCCCTTTCTCTCAGGTGAATATTCTCTGTATAGTAATCCCTACTGTTGCCATTACAAGTCAGAAGCCTCCTTTGCTACCGCTATCAAACCCATTAAAGTGACATTAGTGAGTTGTGCCTGTTTTAGATCTAACTTTGTGGCCTTCCAGTACACATTCTAGTAGACATTTTGTATTTTATGACAGCTGTGTCTCATATTTAGACTTACTGCTACCGACAAACAAGCCTTCATGTGAAATAACTCCTTCCAGAGAAACTATGTGTCTTTGGACAGCTGCGGTTCCAGTTTAGGCTTCCTGCTGCTATATATATGTTTCCCTGCAGGACTCATATCACCAGTAGCTGATGGAGATGTGGGCA
This sequence comes from Protopterus annectens, assembly GCF_019279795.1. Lineage (NCBI taxonomy): Eukaryota > Metazoa > Chordata > Ceratodontiformes > Protopteridae > Protopterus > Protopterus annectens. The sequence goes on along the minus strand of NC_056735.1, from coordinate 73,507,677 downwards.
TTGGCTGGATCTCCCCCATGAGATTGTTTCTATGCCTGGCTGCATGAACTACCATATATACAAGGTATTGTGTCATCAGAGTTATTATACATTAGATCACATACTGCAATATGACCAAACACTGCCATCTGCTTATCTTCCTGCTGCTCTTACCAGTCTAAATGATCCTTTATTAATGGCACCTGAATAGATGTCCCTCATACAGTCATAGCTGCAGGTAAATGCCTGTCTAACAACTCAGGTTTAACAATAGTTATATCTGATGCATTAACCATTTTAGCAATATTTTTTTGCTCTCTAATAGGACAAAGTATAGATCCTTGTGATAATTTGAAAAGGGGAGATGTTGCATGATTGCTAAGGTATTTACCTTACAGACACAAGGTGCAAGGTTTGATTCTCATATGGGGCTAATTAGCTAGTATTAAAATTGCTCACAAGGACGGGTAGTCTAGTGCTAGTCTATGAAGCAACTGCAATTTCAAGACATCTCACAAATACTGTCATTATTAGCTCCTTCACATGATTTTTGTTCCTTGGCATACCCCTGCAGACACATTACCCTGATCAGTTTGTTGCTGATTGCACAAACTTTAAAATGCTCAAATAAAACTATTAATGGCACCTCCTTCTTTATCCTGAGGAAACGGTTCACTACTGTCATTTGCATCCAGTATTCAGCTTTTACCACCATTGGTCACATGTCTGATGATGGCCATCCTCTGCCTTCTATGCTGGCATTGCTTTTCTCTTTATTCAGCTTCATACTTACGCTTCCTTTCGTGCTGTGTAACTTCATGACATCTTATTATCTCCTCTTCTTCAAAGTGTCTTATTTCCAGCTCTGACTACCGTTTTCAGGTCAAGATGGATTTTCTGATCATCTGTGGATGGGCTGAGTTGCTTTGCTCTGCACTCATAGCCATCACTAGGTTCTCGCCATTTTCAGTGGATTGAGTCTTAGCAGTACTCCAGGAAGCCAATGTGTCATCCTTGGTAACAGCAGCATATGAAATTTAAATTGCTTTCAGCTTTTAGCCATCTGTGACACAAACATTTCTCATGCTCTACCAAGCTCACTTTTGAATGTTTTCTAACTACTCTCACTATAAAAATAAAATAACTGTTATTCGACATATACTGATGTATATTTACCTTGTGATTGGAAGGGTACCCAGATGCTCTGGTGATGAGATTGGTTTTCAGACTACATAATTACCATATCCCTACTGCTTCCTAAGATAAATATTTCATGCACAGGCATATAAATTCCACTTGCGGTCACTGTATAGTATAATGTCATCTTGTGAATGGTCTCTTTAGCTACACTGCTACAAAATAATTAAGAGTCAAGGGACAGCTGGGAAAATCATCGCTATACCCTGCTTCCTTAGGTAATAGCCAACTTCACCCAGATAAGCATCATGTTGTACAGCTACAAATCTGTGTTTTCATTCCTGGAACCCCAAGATTTCACCCACTTTAGACTCAGCCCATCACCTCCCAGTGTAGTCTTATCAACAATAATTGAAACTTGTCTAGAATTATTTTGTACAGAAATGCTGGTGCGCACACACATGAGCACATTCACATGCACACATATACACATACATATATGCATGCATGCACATGATACTTTACAGGAAGGCGGTTTGGATGATGAGTTTCCAGTAACATAGGATCATAGGAGGTCACTAAGCTAATGACTGTAGGGCCCTTACATGCCTAGCCATGTTTTACCCTTATTTCCACAATCAGCACCTATCACCTCTGTCCAAGAGGGACATAGTTGGAACCTTTGGGGTGAATTTGCAGTCATCCATGCAATTGTCTAGACTGCGTTTAAAGAGGGCCAATGAGGTGCTCTGCTTGACATGAAGCAGGAGTTTGATCCAAAGGTGCAGCAATCTCTGGGAGACAAATCTGTCCCTGCAGCAGGTTCCATTAATGTCACATACCTGGTTAAGGCCATTAGAGTGAATAACCCGTGTAATATTTGACTTACGGATTTGCAACATTTCCAATGAAACAGGATAAAAGATTTCTTTATATGCAAGGCAGAGATCACCTCTGAGTAGTCTGTATGAAACAGAATAAAGTGACAGTGATCTCAGATGATCCACATAGGACAGATGCTGAAAACCTTGAATTTTTCTTATGAGGAACCTTTGTGGTCTCTCCAATTGCTGCAGATGCTTGGAAAGGTACATACCAAAAGGGGCATTGTACTCTATTATTGACCTGATGAGGGAAGAGTACAGGGAAGTTATAACTTCTTTTTTTCAGGAGGCAATGCCATTACTTATGAGATGAGCAATATAGAAAGCCCTTCTTACCACTGTGGAGACATGGTGATTAAAGGTAAGGTTGCTGTCAACCTGTGTGCCCAGGTCTCTCACCACTGAGTGCATACTTAGGGGTGTTGTTATTGATGTGGTAGTTAGCAGGAACATCACCCTTAGTGAAAGGGATGGTAATACATTTTTTTGCATTGAATTTAAGGCTGTGACTTTGGCACCGGTCATTTGTTTGTGCAAGACCCACTTGTAAGATGTTGACATCGTTTGGAGATTCTATGACCGCTCCCAGTTTGCAGTCATCAGCAAACTTTGTCAACCACAGATCTTTAGTTTTATCTTGTACTTCAGAGAAATAGATTCCAAACAGTAGAGGTCCCAGGACTGATCCCTGTGGAACACCACTGGCTACATTTCTGCTGTTGGTGGTGGAGTCCCCTTTTTTGACTATATGGGTTCTATCAGTGAGCCAGTTAGTGACCCATTTAATGATATATGGGTTGATACTTAACTGGGTGAGTCTGTCAATTATGCCTTGGCTAAGTCTAGGTAGGCTGTGTTCACAGATTTCCCCTCATCAAGGGTCTTGGTGACTGTTTTGAAGAAGTCCACCAGGTTTAACAGGCATGATCTCTCTTTGACAAATTCAAATTGAGTAGGGTCAAGTGTTTGGAGGTTACCAATGTTTTTGTTGATAAGATCTGTGTTGATTTTCTCCATGGCTTTGCAGATAAGGCTAGTCAGGTTAATAGGTCTATAGTTCCCGGGGTCAGTAGAAGGACCACCTTTGTGCAAGGGGATAATGGTGGCCTTTTTCCATTCAGCTGGGATGAAGCCAGTGCTTAGACTATGACTGAAAAGAGTACCCAATGGTGTTGCTAATTCTTGTTTGAGCCCATGTATGATGCAGCTGGGGATGTTATCAGGTCCTATGGATGCTGTGTTTTTGATCTTAGAGAAGGAGTTCATGACCTGCTCTTTAGAGATACAGGGTAGAGGACAGGTGGTAGGGATGTCTTGGGGTAAGTGTGGTGGAGAAAGGGGAGTGAAGTTTTCACAGAACCTGCGGGCTAACAGGTTAACAATGTCCACAGGCTCTGTATATGTGGTATCACTAACTACCAGTTTGGCACAAATCTGAGCCTTTACTTTTGGGATACGGATGTAACTAAAGAATGCCTTATGGTTGCCCTTAGTTGAGTTAGCTAATTTGGATTTGTAGTTAGCTTTGGAGGCCTTCACAAGGAGTCTTATTTGCTTGTTTAAGCTGAGGAGGTAGTGTTTCCAGTTTAGGGCTCACTCCCTCTTACTCTTAGACAGCAATTTCTTCCTTTTATTGTAAAGCCTGTTAATGGCAGCTGTCCACCAAACAGGTTTGCTCTTCCTTGAGGAGCTTGTTTTAGTCCTATCAGGTACATCTGACTCAATGCAGTTGTTCAGGTGTTTGCATAAAGCATTTGTGTAGAACTCGCAAAGTTGCCAATTGCCAGTTCCATCTGAGGCAGGAGGTGCAGTGAAACAAACTTTTTTTTCCCCAATTCACATTAAAATCAGTCAGACTACACCATAGATTAGTGCTATCCTTAAAATAAGTCAAGATCTGAATAGCTGATCACAGGAATTAGCTTTGAGCAGTCTCACTTTGATAGATGGGAAGCAAACCATTAATGTCATAAAAAATAAGTCAGCAGACAAAAACATTTAAAATTGAAGAATATCGTTCTTTACTTTAAATAAATAAAAATGTCACAGTTGCACTTCTTTCAGGCATTCTTATACAAGTATCTTTTGCATGATTCTGGCCTACCTGTACACTTCTTTGAGGGACTCTTGTGCAAGTGGCTTTTGTATAATTACTTTTAGTGTGATGTGGCAAAACTGTGTGCACTTGTATTGTGGAAGACTTTTTTTTTCTTTTCTCCACTGTAGTGCAACAATGGAATTGGTATATATAAGTTGAGGATTGTAGGGAGTGAACCCCTCACAAAGTGGTGCAAGGGGGCTGTTTCCTGAGTTACACTTCTTGATGTTAAAAATCAATGAAACATTAGTTATTTTATAATGAGTTAACAGGACATAGGGAAAGCAAATAAACAAGTCACTTGAAATGAATATGCAGACAGAAATAATCTTGCACAAGCAATGTCAAATAAAAGTTTGGAGCACACATCTGACATTAAACTTTGTCAGCTTGTCTAGATCCTAACAATTTTTTAAAAAGACTGTGGGCCTTTCTACCACTAGCTTTCAACATTAGAATAGAATATGAAAATGTATTATATTTAGCCCGGCTTCTCTGTTCATGCTCCTGCAGGATAATGCAGTAATTCCTTCAGCTATCAGTCTCTCTACTAATAGAAGACTCAGGCAGAAGTTCCTGCAGCTTCAGTTTTAAACTTTAGATGATGCATTTTCCCTGAAGTTACATACTTCTAAAAGGAAACAATTGAATAAGATAATATCCTTCCAGAGAAATACGCTTCAAGAATTGTAGATGTGTGAACATCAGAATTCAACCTCAGCTTGAACTTTGGTTTTATTATAGTGCCTATTTCTTAAGCATTCATATTTTTTCAAAGACATGCAATCGATACTGAAAGATGGAGTAAGAAAATATAATTCAGCAGGATTAATGCAACTTGCACTCAGACCAGAATTAATAAATGTGTCACACAAAACAATGAACTACAATAATAAAACTGTCAAGGTGATAATAGCCACCCTGTAAAAGCAAAAAAAAGTTTAGACTCACAGTAAAGAAACAAAACAAATAAAAATTTGTTTCACTACACAAAGTCCACTATTGCAATAACCAAAAATCAAATTCATTATACCAAAAGTTCAATTACTATTCAAAGGTAGAGTGTGCTCAACTCCAGGAAAACACTCCAAACTGGCAGAGTCCCTATGGCATACCAGCAAAATTTAGACTTGGCCAAAAGAACCGCAGGAGCAACTCATCACCAAACAAAATTGGATGTGACCAACTTCTGGAAGACACTTATTGTCCATGAAACTCAGCATCAGTGGAAGTCATGCAAAGGGGGGCATGCACACTTCAATTCTCCAAATTGGAGCCAAAAAATATTACAAAATCCAGCACCTCTAGGACAAGTCTTTAAGACACCACACAGAGAAATCATGCCCATAGATAATGAATATTGAAGTCTGAAGAAGTAATGCATCAGTGTCTCAGGCAGAGATTCCAATAAAATAAAAAGTCCAGGTAATAAACAGCTCAGATGAGAAAGTACAAGGTGCTCACCCTTCAAAGACAAGAACATCATGGAAAAGCAAAAGAAGGTTTTGTCCACAGGCGACAAACACCAGCATCGTTGGATCTGTGCATGCATTAGCTTCACTTTCTAGGTATGGCACACCGTCACTGTAACAAATGTACTGTTTAATTTTATATACGTTTTACATTCATCTTTATACATTCGCTTCTCTCAGTTCTTTCACTTCTTTTCCTCTTCCTTTGTCTGAGTCTCACCTCACGTCTTCCTTGTCCACCTTTGATGTCACTCCTCCTCTTCCCTTTTATTCTGATGTCTATTATTACCTCTCCCAGAATAGCATAATTATATACTGTAGTAGAGCTTTGTCTGTACAAGAATTATATTTACCTGTCAACTATTTTTGTATTCACAGTACCATCCTGCAGCTAGTTCTGTTTCTTACAGGAATTGTCATAACTGTCTGTTATCTGGTATCGTCAGTGTACCTTGTACACAGTATTGAGTGAAATTGTACTTACAATATATAATGGATATAGTTTATGCTCAATCTGAATTGGTATGTATCCTGCACATTAATGTATAGTAAGTCGTGGTGGTGCAGCGGTTAGTATTGTCGCCTCACAGCAGGAGGTTCTCTGGTTCAGTTCTCAGTTGGAGTGCCTTTTGTGCGGAGTCTGCATGTCCTCCCTGTGGTCAAGTGAGTTTTAAAAAAGACATGCAAGTAAGTCCGTGTGTGTGTGTGTGCATGTACCTTCTGGGAAGGGTGTGCACTGGGCTGGCAACTCGACACCATAAAAACTCCACAGTCAATCAATCTGTAGACCCATGATCGACTGTGGCGAACCCTAACTGGGAAAAGCCAAAAGACATTGCTTTTAGACTGCACATTAATGTATAATATTATTCTCCTAGATAGCTCTGCTTTTAGTATTTTTTATCTTAGTCGACATTCATCTCTGTTATATTTTTGAACTGCACTGGATCTATTCTCCCAAGGCCTCCGCTGAAAATGGGTATCTGCCCAGTCAGACATTTCCAATAAACAAATGTAAAATAAATAAACAAACAAACAAACAAATAAATAAATAAATAAAATCTTGTATATATTACATACTTATTAAGAAGGGAAATAAAATCCAAATTCTTTTATTTACATCTTTTAAAGAATTAGTTATATTTTTCTTAATTTGTTGCAGCATTAGTATGCCTTAATTTATCTTTGTTGTGTTTGCCTTCTGAAACAAAAGTTAATTTGTTTTCAACCTTACCACTTCTCACAAAGCTAAACACACGTGATCTCCTTCATTGTCTATAAGTAATTATGTGGCTCAGACTGGTTGTAAAGCTCTACATGGAACTGTTTAAAAAAGTGACATTCCTTTAAAAAAACTGGTTAATAAAAATAAATAAATGAGAATTAGAAATTAGAAAATAAAGGATAAACATGTTTTGTATTGAAATCACCATGACAAGGTCAACAGTCACCCCAAAGGTCATCTCTTGACATTAACTAACAGCATATCTGTCAACACTGCTCTGATGAAGGAACTGCTAGAATCCTGTGGTATTCCAGATGGTATATCTTATATACTTTATATATATTTCCATGCGGTGCTCTCAGTTCATATATTTTTTAAAATGCCTTTATTGAATTATCACTTGTGACATAGGCAAACTCACATTTACAAACATTATACATCCAAAATATTATTATACCATATAATCAATCTAGCAGTACATAAACTGTTCAGTTTCTGCCTTCTCTTAAGCCTTGTTCCTCCTCATAACATTTTCTTCATGTATTGTTCCCCCAATATCCATTTTTTTATGTCATTTACTCCTATCTTGGGATTTACATGCTTGGGTAGTGAGCAGTGACAGTAATTACATGTTTATGCTATGTACCATGTTTAAATGTAAATAAGCATGCTCCCATGGCAACAATGCTGCCAGCCAGGAAACCATGTAAAGCAACATGGATGCAGCAGCCATGTAGACCCGTTTACCTACGAGCAAACTAGGTCTGCGGGATTGAGCGTAATACTACAGTGATTACCAGGGTTAATAATATAGCAATGTATATGGTCCAAACACATTACAGGGCAGTGTATATAGTACAGAGTATTGTAGAATCCCATTTCAGGCATTCCAAACAAAGGTTGTGTAAATGATCTGTAATGGTACATGGGCTGCCATTTAAAATAAACAGTCAGGGGAAGTATGTTCAATGAACAGGGACACACAGATGACTTGTAGGAATGAACACAAGGAAAGATGGCAGGTGTGTTGTCATGGCTGTGGCAGCAGTCTTTAGTGTGTGTTAATACTGTCTATACTATACTAATATCACAGTAGGAGTCAATGATTGCCCACAATCTGTAATCCTCCAGACAGCTGTGTGGACACAGGATGTTTATGTCATTCTTGACATCTATGACTTAAACAATGGACAGGAAAGGGCCTAGCAGATATCCCTGATGTACGGACCCAATCACTGGGCTCGAGATATAGATAACTTCACACATTTCAACATACTTAGATACCACATATGGGATCCTGTGGTCTACCCACTTGGTGATATAGGTGTTTATGGCCACATCTGACAGTGTTGAGCTAATACCTCAGTGTGGATTTGTGTCAAATGCCTTCGCCTGGCCAAATTCCACAGGATGATAATGTTGAGATCATGCATACCTACGAGGACCTTCTTGAGGACATCTTATAGATGTAACAGACATGGATGTAGCATTAACAACTTACACATGTTTTTTGCACACAACCGGTATATTATCAGTGTCCATTTAGAAAAGGTCCAGGATTACATGTTGGTCTACCTCACAGATGAGGAGAGTTTGGATGTGTTTATACATGCATGCTTAAATCAGGTGCTGCCCCCAACCCCCGATAGATGTATGTTGATGTACACCCTTGTACGGGAACATATTCCATCTGGTGGGTGTGTTGAAATGTAGATCCAACTGAGTCAGATAAGTGCATGTTCTGAGTCACACTATAGGCGATCTGCGATGTTGTCACAACCTACCGATTCTGTGTAACAGACCTTAATGAGGTTAAGACACTGCATACTGCCTATCCTGATCTGGCCTAGGGGTTTGACACAATCACCCACTCAGGTATCATTGAGAAATTCTTCCAGCTGGGGATTAATCCTTACGTCACTAGGTGGTTAACGAATTGGCTTACTGACAGAACATTCGCTGTAAAATCTGATGAATCAACCTCTACCAGTAGAGCTGTCAACAGTGGCACACACCAAGGATCTGTGCTGGGCCCTTTACTGTTTGGTGTCTTTCGTGACAGTCCAGGCTAAAGTATATGGCCTTTGGCTTACCAAGTTTGATGATTATTGCATATTGGTTGCAATCATTGAGTCCACCAATGATGTTAACATATTACAGGAGGGGCTAACACAGAAAAATGATTGGTGACAAAGCCACAAAAAAGGAACACCCCAGATGAGCCAGTTCAATAGAGGCAAAATGACAAATGTTTAATGTAAGACACGGCTAACCACATATAAAACAAAAGAAATACACAACCACATCCACATGAACACTTCTGAAATAACTGCGTTTACGTCTCCAGTGGTACAGACTTTGTCAGACAACTAAAGGACTCACAAAAAACACAATATATATCCCATTAATTAAATTAAACAATCAGTGCTTTATTGATTAAGTTAAAAACATTTTGACAGTTAAAAGGAGTTGCTATAAGTGCTAGTTGTACCTCTGCTTATGCCAGTATTGTTTTATCTTGTTGGGAAGAGAAATATGTGTTTAATTCAAGGTGTAAAGACTATTGGGTTTTCTATAAAAGATTTTTTGATGATATCTGTCTATTTTGGGTAGACACAGAGGAAAGATTTTTAGAATTTTTTGATTATATTACAAGTTCTACCAATTTTTTAAAATTCGCTTATAGTATTCAACACAATAATATTAACTATCTTGATGTTACTATTCAAAAAAAATTGTTTTTTTACGTCCAAAGTACATAGGAAAGATACATGCTCTAATTCTTTTCTATACTTTAGTAGTGCACACTCATAGAGTCAGAAGAAGGGGATAGTGAAAGGACAGTTCATTCAGGGTAGTAGGATGACTTCGAACGACAGTGACTTTCTCGTTGAATTTGAGTTATTGGAAAGGATGTTTTTGGAAAGAGGTTACCCCAGGGATTTAATTAAGAAGGTAAAGGCTGAACTCTTGATGGGCAGAAGTAGTAGATTTGTGCCCATCTTTGGGAAAGATGAATTTATTCCAAGTAGTTTACCCATAGGGGCTAACAATGAAGACCAACCTAGTGGTGAAGTTTTTGAAAGTGCGTTCATTACAGATTACAATGGGTATGCTCATATTATTAGGAATGTTATTGAAAATGAGTGGACCAAGTTTGCGAGTCTGTCTGATTTAAATACAATTTTCAAAAATCCATTTAAATGCAAATATAGGGAGGGGCAATGTATAAAAATATATTAAAGAGGCGACAAAACAAATCTAAACCTAAGAATAAAGTTGGGACTTATAAATGTGGGTTTTATCCACAATGCCCCTTTGTCTTTAATATTAGGGATATATATTTAGGAAGTAGAGACAGGCTTATTACCATGAGGTCTTATTATACATGTGGCACAAAAGGAATAGTATATTTAGTTTTATGTGAATCCTGTGAGGCTTTCTACGTAGGGAAGTCTGAAAGAAAGCTTAGGAAGCATATGTGTGAGCACATGTACAATATTAAGAAAAGTAATCCAAGGAACGCACTTTATAAACATACACTGATATGTCCAGGGTATAGCTTCAAGTTTTTTATTTTGGAAGAAGTACCTATTGACATTAGAGGTGGATCTTGGGAAACACATTTGGTCTATAGAGAGCTTTACTGGCAACTGGTATTGGAAGCAAAGAGTCAGGTTTGAATGACATGACTTTCCTTGCCCCAGTTTTAAAAATGAGGTCAGCAAAGTTATAAGTTACAACAACCTGCTTAGAACTAGGGTCCTACATTTTTTATATGTATGTATGTGTATATATATATATATATATATATATATATATATATATATATATATATATATATATATATATATATATATACACACACACACACACACACACACACACACACACACACACACACACACACACACACACACATCTTTTATATATATATTTTTCCATGCAGCACAGTATTTTAAATTACCACAAGGTGGAGCTAATGTCATGTTTTACCATTAAGAGAAATTTGATTCAAGTATTTTATATTTATTTATTATTTTTACCTTCAGTAATGGTTGATATTTTAGCATTTTTATTATATTCACATCAACATTTTATACTCATCTAGTTACTTATTTTGTCACTTTTATAGTTGTATTACATGTGTTTTAGAGATTCTATTAATATTGCATATTATATTTTAACTTGATCAATTAAGCACTAATTGTTTAATTGATGGTTATATATTGTGTTTTTGTGCATCCTGTAGTTGTCTGAGGAAGTCTGTACCACTGGAGATGAAAACACAGTTATTTCAGAAGCATTCATGTGGATGTGGTTGCGTATTTCTTTTGTTTTATATGTGGTTGGCATTTGTGATTTTGACTCTGTTGAACTGGCTCATCTGGAGTGTTCCTTTTTGTGATTTTGACTCTGTTGAGCTGGCTCATCTGGAGTGTTCCTTTTTGTGATTTTGGGTCTGGTTTGAACAGTCTTTTCCTCTTTATTGTGGATTTATTGGTGACAAAGCCACAAGGTCTATAGATAAACGTAAAAATGTGTCGTTATTTTTGCCTTCTGCAAAGTGGAATTAGCTGCTAATTACAGCATTGACAACACTCCCTTTGCTCAAGCCCAGTGGTGCAAGACCTGGATCACATGTAGATAACATTCTAAACTTTGACCACCAAGTTTACACAGTGGTATGGTAAGGCTATGTCATGCACCTCATAAGTCAGGCCATCATATCCAGATCTGAAGATGTTATAACAGCACTATACACAACCTTCATCAGAACACTAATAGAGTACAATGCTCCCTTTTGCATGTACCTCACCATACACATGTAGCAGCTGGAGAGACCACAGGAACTTCTTTCCAAGAAAATGCAGGGTCTACAAATCATGCCATGATGTATGTGGATAGATTGTAATCTGAATTGTATAAGATGAGGTGGCTTGTGCCTGACCTACAGGCCAGTCTCTGACCCTGCCCTGATGGACATACTGTACACCCACAAATCAGTTATAGCTGATGACATCAGCAGAGATTGGTGAGAGGAAGGTGGTAACAGCAGTGTCCCACATGCTGATGTAAAATGCTCTCTCTAATGTCAAGCAAGTGCACAAACACACACACACAACCCCCAAATGATTGCAGTGAGAAAAAAAATGCTGCTTAAGTACACTGACTAGAGAACTCTGTATTTAATGCATGTACCACAGCAAAAGTCTGACTTCGACACTTACAGGTGATGGCATCAGCAGTGTCTGGTGAGGAGAAGATTGTAATAGCAGTGTCCCACATGTACTCTCTAACATCAAGCAACTGAACAAACTTGGTGAGAATAGTGCTCTTACATACAAGACTCAAGCTTCACATTTTTTTCTGACCACCAACTGTCTACACAGAGTGTCACTAATATATCCTGGAAAGGGAATGCACTCTTCACTGTAACGGCCAACAGTGCTCTTATGTATGTTTAACTAACTAATACAAAACAAAACAGACATAATATACATTTTTTGTAACCACTGTATTTAAGGCTGACTGCACTCTACAGAGACTCTCCCCCCCCCCACCTCTGTCTCCCATTTAAATCTAGCTTCTTCTGGTTAAATAGAAGTCTTCCTTAAACTGCTACCCTTAAATACTTCAAATATCTCTTTTCCTCCTTCTATGAACATTCCCTGCAGCTTCTCACTTCCACTCCCCCTTCATCTCTTGACCCACTCTACTTACACCAGGGTCTGCATTCTGCTATACCTTACCTTTCTCCCTCTAAGAAATTGTTTCTTTTTTCTTCTGTTGCGAAGGACGTCGTTAGTCCAACCTGCTCTTTTTGCGCTTGCTATGCTCGGGCTCACTCCAGTTCCCCTACCCTATCCCCATTTCCACCCACTCCACTTCAATTACCTTTATAGTTAACAATCTTAACTACACCTGCACAACACCCCCACCCCCTACAATTCCCAGCCAATCAGGAGTTACCTCTTCTAAATTATTTCCACACCCTCCCCTTACTCTACAGCCTACTCCTCACTCCCTCACATTTTACTCCCATCCCCCATCCAGCTAACAACTCCCCAGTACCTCCCCTTAATTTCACTGTCACCCACCCTCATACATTCCTCTCATCTTAATAATGCTCCTCCCTGTCATTTCATCCACTCTTCTTCTACTGCTATCCCACCTCACCTTCTACCATACTCAACTACCTTACATCCCAACACTCCCACCACCCCTACCTGCCCAATCAATACCCACTGCCACTACTCCTCTCTCAACTCACCCTCACTCTTCTCCTGCACTAACTTTACTCTCCCCATAATCACTATGTCTCCTAAAGTCCCCTCTCACTACAACCTCAAACAGAATTCATCCTAAGTTACCCCTTCACATCTATCTTCACCAACCCTCTGACATCCTTCAGCTTTCAGGCGACATTCACCCCAACCCCAGGCCATACCACAACAACTCTACTCCTACCAATTCTACTCAAATGCTCCACAATAACCCAAACCCCAGTCCCAAATATCTCTTCTTCCACTCAATAAACATCCATAGCCTTCTGAACAAGATTACTGAGTTCAACTCCTGGATAGCCCAACACTCACCCAACATAGTTGCACTCTCTGAAACCTGGCTCAAACCTCATAATGCTGACAAAGAATTCCTACCACCTGGCTATAACATTTGATGTCTTGATAGAACTCACTAAAAAGGTGGTGGTGTCGCTATTATGTGCTCTAACCTCCTAACCTTATCCCCCTGCACTAACCCTCCACCCTCCTTTCACCCAGCTGAACTTATTACAGCCAACTGCAAACTCAACAACCATAAAATTCTAACTGTAATCACCATCTATATTCCCCTGGAGACAACATACCCTTATTAGAACACATTCTCCTGGTGATGTCTGACAATATAATTAACAAAACAATTATACTAGGCGATGTTAACATAAATTGGCTTCCTTTCATCTCTACCTCCCCCTCCTCCAACATAAACCTTTATGGCTACACACAAAGTATCTCTTCCCCTACCTTCCTTCATAAACCCACTAATACTAGCTCAATTCTTGACTGGATCCTTATCTCCACACCTAACCTCTATCACCAACCTGTATCCCTACCAGACTCTATCAGTGACCATTCCCCCATAGTTGTCTAAAGATTCTCCCCTCACCTCATTAGACCTCATAAATTTAAAAAATGTTGCAAACTAACCAACTTTAACTCTGATTCTTTCAATAATTCTCTCTATTCCATTGACTGGCCCTTCCTCTCATCCTTGCCTCTAGATAATTCTGTCCTGCAGTTCATTTCGATTTTTCTAAACACTCTTAAATCCCTCGCCCTTCCCAGAACAACCAGAGTCAAATCATGTTGCTCCCCCTGGCTCACTAACCCTACTTGCTCCCTTATTGAATACAGAGATTCAGCCTGGATACTTTGGGTAAAGACAAAATCATCCATACATTACAAAAAATAGAGAGAACTCCAAAATCTTACCAAAAGACATATAAACAATGATAAAAGGAATTTCTATCTTTCACCCCAAACTACGGAGCCAAGACACCCTAAAAACTTTTGGAATAATATCAACCAAATTCTCTACCCTAGGAATCCTTCTGCTCCTAACTCCTGCCCTAATAACATACCCCAGGAAACTGCATCCATTTTCAATTCTTAATTCATAGATATCATCAACAAACTTCCTTTAAATTTCAACCCAATCAACCATACACCTGCCACCACCCCACTACTGAAAAATGACCCTTTCTCATTAACTCTTGTTCCATTGAGCTATATTAAAAAACTTCTTCTCAAACTCAAACCATGTTCCCCATCTGCTGAAAACCTGGCATCCTCCTTCCTGAAGATTGCAGCTAACTCCATAGCTTACCGTCTCCATCCTCATAAACTGATCAACCAGTGAATCCACAGTTCCTACTCTTTGGAAAAAATTCAATACATTACCCATCCACAAAGGTGGTAATTTTGTAGAGCTCTCTAACTACTGACCTATTGCCTTACTCTCTCCCCTCTTCAAAATACTTGAGCACTGTATTCACAAACAAACCTCAGTTTATCTTACACAAAATAACATAATCACCATTATCCAACATGGATTCTGTTCTAATCACAGCATCACTACTGCCCTATAATCCTTTACTACCACCATCTCTATAGCCAGAGACAATGATAAACTAGTGTCTTGCCTGGTTTTAGACCTCAAAAAGCATCAGTGAAAAACAATATACTAAGATACCATGAAAAAACTGTTAAAATAAAAAACTTTGTTTAATAGGTATAAGCACTTTCATTTTAACAACCATTACAACTTCATCAGATACTGTCAATTAAAAAAAACCCTTCTTATATACTAAAACATCATGTGACCCAAGATCAAAAAGCATGTACTACTTTTAAAGTCAGATGTCCCTAATAGTGCAGCAATATTTAAGATGATACATAATATATGCGTTAAATATATATTAAATAGAACCAGCATCAATTAATTCCTTTTGACATAAAAATAAAAATATATATGTTTCTATTGGCTATAGGCAAATTTTTCCAAATTCCTACCTTACCTGGTAACATTTCTACCTTTCCAGTGATTTTAATTTTAAAATAGAGGCTATACTAACTGCCTCATTTAAGCCTGGGTATCTATATGCCTCCAGTCTAAATTGCCAAATTAACTCCTGTCTGTCCAAATATGTAGACCATGATGAACCCATGGATTTTTTCCACCGTTTCTAAAATACTAAATTTAAAAGAGTGTTCAGGATACCCTTCCAGGTGTCTGCATAAGGCATTTGTGGTCTTTTTCTTCCTTATATCATATATGTGTTCGTAAATACGATTACCCAATTTGTGTCTGGTTTTACCTATGTAAAACCACTCACAAATCTGACACTGGGCTCCATATTTTATCCCCTTAATATCACAGATGTACTTTTTATGCATGAGAATATCCTTACATCTTAAATTAATTCTATCCCCGTCCAATATAAATGTACACATATTACATCTCCCACACTTTGACGTCCTTGGGTGTTTAACTGTCTTACCTGGCATTCTTTCCAATCTGTTCTTCAAATTAAGCCCTCTCCTATATATAATAGTGGGCTCGTTCACCAGAACACATAGTACACTAGTGTTTTCCCTAAAAATATTCTAGTTCTTCTGCAAGATCCACTTAATTTGTGAGCTTTCCATACTAAATGCAGTCACCAACACACTGGTATAATGGTCCGAGCTAGTCTTTCTAACCAAAAGTGTCCTATCACTGTTCTCCTCCAAAAACAAAATGGGCCTAAATATTCCATCTCCCTCTTAGAGGAACCTCATCAATAAGTTCCTGGAACATTTCAGAAGGGTAACCCCTTCTACCAAACATATTCATTAAAGTTTCACATTCCTTATAAAAGTCACTATCCAAAGTGCTCATTCGGGCTGCCCTAACTAGTTGTCCCTTAACTACTGCCTTCTTCTGCTTATAAGGATGGCAGATGGAAAAATGCAATAACATATTTGAATATGTTGGTTTTTGATACACGCTAGCCACGTCTTTTCTTTTTCCCTATCCTTCTCTATTAATACATCGAAGTAGGCCATCCTATCCTGGTTATAAGAATGTGTGAAGGACAGAAAATCAGTACTTGTATTAATGTGATTAATAAATTCTACCAATTAAAATTCCCCTTCATTCCAAATTACAAACATATCATCCACGTAACGTAAATAAATTTTTACTACCCTACTATGTGGGCTGCTAAAAACATACGTGGATTCTCAATGAAGCATTAAAATGTTAGTCAAGAGTGAACCCATGGGGAACCCCATTGCTACTTCCTCTTTTTGTTTGTATATATTTTCATAAAAAATATAAAATTGTTTTTTAAAACTATTTCCAACAATTCAATAGCACTATTAATGCTCCCCTGATCCACTCCTCTTCTTTCCAAATATTCTTGTGTCCACTCTAAGGGTACATTATGTGATATAACAGTGTATAAGTCCTGTATGTCATTGGTAACCATCAAATCAGTTTCAGAATAGATAACCTCATTCATTTTATGCAAAAAATCCCATCAGTCCGTACAAAGATGGGATTCGTCCCCCAAAAAATACTTAAATTTATGATTGATATATTGGGCACAAGCCATTGTCACAGACCCCCTTTCATCCACTATAGGTCTCATTGGTTTGGTGGATTATCTACAGATTTATGGACCTTGGGTACTCCAAACATAGCTGGAATCCTGGGCGCTATTATAGTGAGGTATTTAAACTCATCCATTGTTATTTGCCTCTCAATAAACATGTCCCGTAACTGATTGTGATACCAACATATGCTGCATTTAATTCAGAATGACTAGAAGTCTCATAAGAACTGCTATCCAGCATCTGCCTTATATGCTCATTGTAATCTCATTGTGTCATAATTACAATACCCCTTCCTTTATCCAGTTTCATGGCTCTTATATGCTCATTGTAATCTCATTGTGTCATAATTACAACACCCCTTCCTTTATCCAGTTTCATGGCTCTTATATGCTCATTGTAATCTCATTGTGTCATAATTACAACACCCCTTCCTTTATCCGGTTTCATGGCTCTTATATGCTCATTGTAATCTCATTGTGTGATAATTACAACACCCCTTCCTTTATCCGGTTTCATGGCTCTTATATGCTCATTGTAATCTCATTGTGTCATAATTACAACACCCCTTCCTTTATCCGGGTTCATGGCTCTTATATGCTCATTGTAATCTCATTGTGTCATAATTACAACACCCCTTCCTTTATCCGGTTTCATGGCTCTTATATGCTCATTGTAATCTCATTGTGTCATAATTACAACACCCCTTCCTTTATCCGGTTTCATGGCTCTTATATGCTCATTGTAATCTCATTGTGTGATAATTACAATACCCCTTCCTTTAACTGGTTTCATGGCTCTTATATGTCATTGTAATCTCATTGTGTGATAATTACAACACCCCTTCCTTTATCCGGTTTCATGGCTCTTATATGCTCATTGTAATCTCATTGTGTCATAATTACAACACCCCTTCCTTTATCCGGTATCATGGCTCTTATATGTCATTGTAATCTCATTGTGTGATAATTACAACACCCCTTCCTTTATCCCGTTTCATGGATTTTATATGTCATTGTAATCTCATTGTGTGATAATTACAACACCCCTTCCTTTATCCGGTTTCATGGCTCTTATATGTCATTGTAATCTCATTGTGTCATAATTACAACACCCCTTCCTTTATCCGGTTTCATGGTTCTTATATGCTCATTGTAATCTCATTGTGTCATAATTACAACACCCCTTCCTTTATCCGGTTTCATGGCTTATATATGTCATTGTAATCTCATTGCGTCATAATTACAATACCCCTTCCTTTATCCGGTTTCATGGCTCTTATATGCTCATTGTAATCTCATTGTGTCATAATTACAACACCCCTTCCTTTATCCGGTTTCATGGCTCTTATATGTCATTGTAATCTCATTGTGTCATAATTACAACACCCCTTCCTTTATCCGGTTTCATGGCTCTTATATGCTCAATGTAATCTCATTGTGTCATAATTACAACACCCCTTCCTTTATCCAGTTTCATGGCTCTTATATGTCATTGTAATCTCATTGTGTGATAATTACAACACCCCTTCCTTTATCCGGTTTCATGGCTCTTATATGCTCATTGTAATCTCATTGTGTCATAATTACAACACCCCTTCCTTTATCCAGTTTCATGGCTCATATATGTCATTGTAATCTCATTGTGTCATAATTACAATACCCCTTCCTTTATCCGGTTTCATGGCTCTTATATGCTCATTGTAATCTCATTGTGTCATAATTACAACACCCCTTCCTTTATCTGGTTTCATGGCTCTTATATGCTCATTGTAATCTCATTGTGTCATAATTACAATACCCCTTCCTTTATCCGGTTTCATGGCTCTTATATGCTCATTGTAATCTCATTGTGTCATAATAACAACACCCCTTCCTTTATCCGGTTTCATGGCTCTTATATGCTCATTGTAATCTCATTGTGTGATAATTACAACACCCCTTCCTTTATCCAGTTTCATGGCTCTTATATGTCATTGTAATCTCATTGTGTCATAATTACAACACCCCTTCCTTTATCCGGTTTCATGGCTCTTATATGCTCATTGTAATCTCATTGTGTCATAATTACAACACCCCTTCCTTTATCTGGTTTCATGGCTCTTATATGTCATTGTAATCTCATTGTGTCATAATTACAACACCCCTTCCTTTATCCTGTTTCATGGCTCTTATATGCTCATTGTAATCTCATTGTGTGATAATTACAACACCCCTTCCTTTATCCGGTTTCATGGCTTTTATATGCTCATTGTAATCTCATTGTGTCATAATTACAACACCCCTTCCTTTATCTGGTTTCATGTCTCTTATATGATCATTGTAATCTCATTGTGTCATAATTACAATACCCCTTCCTTTATCTGGTTTCATGGCTCTTATATGTCATTGTAATCTCATTGTGTCATAATTACAACACCCCTTCCTTTATCTGGTTTCATGGCTCTTATATGCTCATTGTAATCTCATTGTGTCATAATTACAACACCCCTTCCTTTATCCGGTTTCATGGCTCTTATATGCTCATTGTAATCTCATTGTGTGATAATTACAACACCCCTTCCTTTATCCGGTTTCATGGCTCTTATATGCTCATTGTAATCTCATTGTGTCATAATTACAATACCCCTTCCTTTATCCGGTTTCATGGCTCTTATATGTCATTGTAATCTCATTGTGTGATAATTACAACACCCCTTCCTTTATCCAGTTTCATGGCTCTTATATGCTCATTGTAATGTCATTGTGTCATAATTATAACACCCCTTCCTTTATCCGGTTTCATGGCTCTTATATGCTCATTGTATACTCATTGTGTCATAATTACAACACCCCTTCCTTTATCCGGTTTCATGGCTCTTATATGCTCACTGTAATCTCATTGTGTGATAATTACAATACCCCTTTCTTTATCTGGTTTCATGGCTCTTATATGTCATTGTAATCTCATTGTGTGATAATTACAACACCCCTTCCTTTATCCGGTTTCATGGCTCTTATATGCTCATTGTAATCTCATTGTGTCATAATTACAACACCCCTTCCTTTATCCGGTTTCATGGCTCTTATATGCTCATTGTAATCTCATTGTGTCATAATTACAACACCCCTTCCTTTATCCGGTTTCATGGCTCTTATATGCTCATTGTAATCTCATTGTGTCATAATTACAACACCCCTTCCTTTATCCAGTTTCATGGCTCTTATATGCTCATTGTAATCTCATTGTGTCATAATTACAACACCCCTTCCTTTATCCGGTTTCATGGCTCTTATATGTCATTGTAATCTCATTGTGTCATAATTACAATACCCCTTCCTTTATCCGGTTTCATGGCTCTTATATGCTCATTGTAATCTCATTGTGTCATAATTACAACACCCCTTCCTTTATCTGGTTTCATGGCTCTTATATGTCATTGTAATCTCATTGTGTGATAATTACAACACCCCTTCCTTTATCCGGTTTCATGGCTCTTATATGTCATTGTAATCTCATTGTGTGATAATTACAACACCCTTTCCTTTATCCGGTTTCATGGCTCTTTTTTGCTCATTGTAATCTCATTGTGTCATAATTACAACACCCCTTCCTTTATCTGGTTTCATGGCTCTTATATGTCATTGTAATCTCATTGTGTGATAATTACAACACCCCTTCCTTTATCCGGTTTCATGGCTCTTATATGTCATTGTAATCTTATTGTGTCATAATTACAATACCCCTTCCTTTATCTGGTTTCATGGCTCTTATATGTCATTGTAATCTCATTGTGTGATAATTACAATACCCCTTCCTTTATCCGGTTTCATGGCTCTTTTATGCTCATTGTAATCTCGTTGTGTCATAATTACAACACCCCTTCCTTTAACTGGTTTCATGGCTCTTATATGTCATTGTAATCTCATTGTGTGATAATTACAACACCCCTTCCTTTATCCGGTTTCATGGCTCTTATATGCTCATTGTAATCTCGTTGTGTCATAATTACAACACCCCTTCCACTGAATTGCTTCTTTCTTACCTGTACAAACTTACCTACTGGTTCTCCATCTTTTCTGATTGTTTTTCCTGTGCACTACAACTCTTTTGTATCTTTCAGTTACTCTTCTCTTCTTTTTCTCTTCTTTTCCTACGTTTTCCATTAAAGCCTTTATCCTAGCTACCTACTGTCCCTCTACTCACACATCCCTATGCTCCACCCACTACATTAGGCCATCCCCTTTTAATTCACTTACTACTTTCCCCTATCCACATTCACCGCCCAGTTACCACTGCTCTACTCCCACACCCTCCCCCATATCTTCTAAGCTACCTTATAAATATATCCCCACATCCCTGGACGCCATCTTTCCCTCCCAGTCCTTTGGTTTGGCTGCTGTACGTCTTGACCCTGGTGCTGGATGTTAATCTACGGTAAGCAGTTATAATCTCTATGTTACTGGGTTACGACTATATTCTGACTTAACATATAAGTATCTCTTGTAGAATGTATACTATCACCCTATGAACGGTGAAGTGCTACTTACATGCTGTGTCTGAAACCCTTTGTAGGGATGTTTATTGCTTGTCTCTGTTAGATATTTGTGCTTACGCATGTGGCTTTTTTATGTTGTGCCTGCAACGCAAGATAGGAATGTCTCATTGCTTAGATTGCTCTAGTTATTTGTGAACAAGTATGTTGCGTTCAGTATTAGATTGTGCATTACTACTCGTAGTTAGGCACTGCTGGTCTGTGAATCGCCCACCTTTGTACTGTATTATCATTACTTTTCCTGAGAGGCACGCTGAATTTGTGGCGCACAGTTAAGATAATCAGTTGTTGTGTACTTTTCCACAATGGTATTGCAGTCTAGGTTATAGCCTATACTATAGGGACTTCTCTTGCGCAATTTCTTGAACAGATACGCTAAGGTGGCATCCCTATCTCTGCCTCTGCTGCATGTCCTTTGGAATATTTGAAGTATATTTTACCTGCTTTAAATACTTAGTTATCTGCCAATGCTAATACTATTTTAAATATAGGCACCCCGTAGATTTTGTCTCCTTTGCGCGCATTACAAATAGACCTCAGCGTAATAAGTCTATAAGCAGTACGCTCCCATAACATACAAACTTGACTCCCTTCCTGCTTTTGGCGCCTTTTTTTCATATAGTTACTGCCATCATCATAGTCAACACCCCATTGGGAACTGATCGTAGATACTCTGTACCAATAATATTTATGGTAGCTTGCCTAGGCATCACTTCTGTGTGGATGTCGCCTGTAATATTGTGCCCCTTTACATATTATTTACTTACAGTAACCCCTCTTTGACTAGTCCCTCTACGTACTATTACCTTCCGATATCCCTCTTAGACTAACTTATGCTAACTACATTTCTTGAAGCAGCACAAGGGTAATCCTAAAGCTTACCGCTACACCGGCGCACATCAGTTCACCTACATGCCTGAACTACGTGAGCTTTGTTCGCGCTATTTATTGTGGGGACCGGCAGACGCTGACCCTACTATTTTGTAGTGTTTGTGGAAACAGTTGTAAAACATAGTTCCTGCCTTACCCGCTGATAGGGACAGCGTCGCTACTTCTAGTGTTATCTATTTTAAGACACTGCTTCTTCCACATGTTATTACCTCCAGCGACATAGCGTATCTACTTAACCAGCCTCTCTCCATATATTTACCCACTAGAATTACGTATTTATTCTCCCATTTGAACTACATGCTTGCTCTTCATTTTTTTTTCTTTTTACTAGTAGCGTCATGTTTGTTATTGAATGTCTTACCTTGAATGATATTTTCACTGCATTTAATCCAATATACTGTTATTTTGCCTGAATTAACCAAACAAATTGTATGCTTTTAATTATACTATGCCTAGTTATTGTTGGATTTTCTAGTTAGATTACCTGGATAATTACAAATGTGTACAGTATTCATTTGATTGACACTAATTTTCTAGGTCTCTATAACTGCTCTCCAATAGCTGTATCTGTTTTGCCTTACTATCTTCCTCTCTCTCCCTAAGATTTCCACTAGAGCCTTTCTGGTATCTGAAACCTCCTACACAAGTGACTCTGCCTTCCTGGAAAACCTGATACTGTGTCCACCAAGCCCAACATTGCAAACATTGGAGGTTACATCTAAACCAGACTTTAAAAGTATGTTACCTGTATATGTTTAACCTAGACCTTTGAACCCTAGAATTCTGGTCTAGCTACCTGCCTAGGACTACCAGCAGTCAATACCAACTTTCCTAACTGCAGGCCTTTCCAAACCCCTACTTACTAAGGGCCCAAAGCATCCTTTATTAGCTTTACATCCTGTATCCTCCACACTGTTTCTGTCTCCTACTATTTTCCTCCTTTCTCTCCTTCCTTACCTGCACAACTGTGAATTTACCTACTGGCCACTAGGTGGCATCCTCCAACTTTCGGTTGGCTCCCTTTTCACTTGCTCTGTAACTCTCCAGTACCTCTCTTCTTGTACCTGGAACTCCTAGCCCACAACCGCTCTTCTTTCTCCCCCTGGCCCCTGACAAATCTCCCTTCTTACCCTTCTTTGCTACTAAACATCTGTGCACTCACCTCTAGACATATTTCCACTGAATTGCTTCTTTCTTACCTGTACAAACTTACCTACTGGTTCTCCATCTTTTCTGATTGTTTTTCCTGTGCACTACAACTCTTTTGTGTCTACCTGCTCCGTTCGCCCTTCGGGCTCACTCCGCTCCCCTCCCTGCCCCCAAATCACACCCGCCCCTGGGACCTCTACATTTATCTCTACCTAGACACTCCCCCCTCTCTCACTACCACTCACAACAACTTCCTGTCCCCACCCCCTCCATACTTAATCCCCTCCCTTCTCTTCCTAACTACTTGTCTGACCACATCCTGTTACATCACTCACTTAGAACCAACTTAATATGCTTATCCAATACCACCCCACCCTACTACTAATTCTCATAACTACCCTGACAACTACCTATCTCTCAACCTCCTATGAACACAGCTTAGCCACAACTCTCACTATCCCACGCAAATATACCCAAACTACTCTCCCACCTACTTTCATTAACAATCTTAATGTCATCTATAAAACCTCTTATCTACTACCTAAATACCACCGTCTCTCTCACAACAAATACTGCATTCATCACCCCAAAAAACGTGATATTTACCAGTTCAAACCATCACAATTCTATAACCTTTCATTAATTAGCTCACTGATACATGGAGACATACACCCCAACCCAGGCCCTGACCTATCTCCATTATCAACCAACTGCCAACTAGTTAATCCAAAGCTAACACCACCTACCAAACCTCCCAAATCACTCTCTATAGCCCAACTTAATATACGTAGCATCTGCAATAAAATACCACAAATTCATGCTCTACTTGAAGTCCAACAGTTCGATATTCTCTGTCTAACTGAAACATGGCTCAAACCAACAATAAAAGACAATGAAATTACTCTCCCTGGATACAACATCCTGAGACAAGACCGCTTAAACAAAAAAGGTGGAGGAGTAGCTATACTCTATAAAACAGGCCTACAATTAAGCATAACAAATCATACCCTTTTAACTGACACACATGCAGAATTAATTATCTCAAAACTTCAAATCAATCCTCACAAAACTATAAATATTATCTGTACCTATATTCCCCCAGGCAATAACACGACAATATTAGAAGACCTACTAAACTGGCTTTCTCTGAATCTCCACCAAGAAACAATACTCTTAGGAGACCTGAATATTGACTGGAACTTATGTGAACATACTAATCCACCTACTTTTATTAATCTGCATGGCTTCACTCAACACATAAACTTCCCTACAAGAACAAACAAACATAGTAACAAAGAAGCTGTACTTGATTGGATCTTAACAAATAGTCCCCAACTAAAATATACAACAGGTACTCTCCCAGATGACCTCAGTGATCACTCCCTAACCTATATCATCAGGCATAAAACCAGTTTATCTATCCCAACTCAAGTTCGTATAACCCGTTGCAAAAAGAATTTTGACCCTAATCTGTTTCACAATGAACTCATGCAAGTTAACTGGTCACCTCTCAAATCCCTCCCAGTAGATGAAGCTGTTAATCACTTCAATAATACCTTTCTCACCATCCTTGAACATCATGCTCCTTGCTCCATTCGTATGAAAGCTAAAACAGCACAATGGCTCTCTAACAAAACTAGGCAACTAATTCTTAATAGAAATAAAGCTTGGAAAAAATGGCGAACCACTAAAAATATAGCTGATCATCTCTCTTTTAAACAAAAAAGAAATATGACAAAACAAGCCATACTTCATGATAAAAAAAACTATTACACTCAATTACAACAATCTTCCCTCCACCAACCACATAAATTTTGGTCTGCTATTAATACTTTCTTATCCCCTGGCAAAGCTGCCACTCCAAATCCATCAGGCTCCAACACCAACTCCCGCACAGAAATAGCTAATGCCTTTAACACCTTCTTTACTTCAGCCATTCAAAAACTAGCAAACCAACAAAGCCCTGATACCTCTAAACTATCTATCCCTAGCTCTACTCCCCCCCCATTTCACATCCAACCCATACCTACCTCCTATATTTTGTCCCTACTTCAAAAACTCAAGCCAACAACCCCTTCAGCCGACAAATTACCTGCAGAATATCTCCAACTAGGTGCCAAAGCAATAGCCTACCCCATCTCTCTATTAATTAATAGGACTATAAAAGAATACACTATCCCTTCAGTCTGGAAAATCTCACACATTATCCCTCTCTTCAAAGGAGGTGACTCCTTGGAGTATTCTAACTTCCGCCCTATAACGTTACTATCTCCTCTTGCAAAAATAATGGAGAAATGTATACACAAACAGTTACTTAATCACCTGTTATGCAACAATCTCCTAGCTAGCTGCCAACATGGGTTTCGCCCATTCCATAGTACAACCACCACCCTACTATCCTTCATCGACTCTATCAACATAAATCGCAACAAGAACACTCCTTCCTCTGCATTCTTTGTAGACCTGTCAAAAGCCTTTGATATGGTTAATCATCAACTTCTCCTACACCGCTTAAAGTCCCTGTCTCTTGACAACCAAGCCTTAAGCTGGTTCTCATCCTATCTTGAAAATCGCAAACAAGCAGTTCTCTGGGATAACCATCTCTCTGATCTTCTCCCCACCTCCATAGGAGTCCCTCAAGAGTCCATCCTAGGTCCTCTTCTGTTTTCCATTTTTATAAATGATCTGCATCTAGCCACTCCTCTATCTACTTGTATTCAATATGCTGATGACACAACCATCATTTGCTCCGCCACAACCCAGACTGAACTTCACTCGCTAACACAAAACACCTTCACCACCATCGAGCAATGGTTCTCCAACCACTGTCTCCTCCTGAACCCCAAGAAAACCAAACTTCTGATCTTTCCACCCACTCACCTATCTCCCCCTATTGACTTCACACTTACGTCTAACAATGGCACACTTATTGCCCCAGACCAAACAACTAAACTATTGGGTATTACTATCGACAACCAACTAAAATTTGACTTTCATATCAACTCCACTATAAAAACAACTAACAGGAAACTTGGATCTCTCTATAGAATCAAATCTTTCTTAACACCTGAAGCTAGAACTATAATAGCTAGAACCCACTTAATCTCTACCCTATTATATGCTTCTTCTATATACACTAATCTTTCTAAGTACAACCTCAATAAACTAGCTATGTCATACAACAACATAGCCAGATTTGCCACCGCCTCTCCATATAGAACTCACCACTGTTTGAATCTTTCAAAACTAGGGTGGCTGGAATTACCCCACCTCATACAATACTATCAACTCACTATTGCACATAAAGTCCTTTATCACCCTGAAAACACACCAATGCTCTCCACTCTCATAACGCCCTATCACAATATGAGGCATCTCCGTTCCTTCAACAAAACACTGATAAAAACTTCTAAATCAAACAATGTAGCAGGAGACTCCATATTTTCCAACTCAATTGGCAAAATATGGAATCAACTCCCACCAGACCTCACAACACTGACTTCTATTCCACTATTTAAATCCAATCTAAAACTCTACCTAAACAACCACTGGCTATGTTCTTGTAATAACCCTGGGTAACCTTTCTCTCTCACTTTGCTTCCCTCCTTTACTCTCACCTGGCCTATCTCTCATCTTCATCATTTCTCTAGCTGACTTCACTTTCCCTCTTATTAATCTATATGTCTATCCCTCTTTATTTATTCATATTTCTTGACTTTGATACTTATGTCTTTGAATAACATACCTTAATCTAGCAATTTATCTAACCTAGATTTCTGCTCTGCCTCACATTGAACTCAAATTCTTAGATAGCCTGTAATTAACCTATGATATTGTTTTTTATTGTATAACTTTGTATATTTTTAACTTGTTAATGTAGTAATTAGTGGAGCTTTTCTCCTCGGGCCTCCACTGAAAATGGACATGTATCCAGTTGGACTAGCCCGGTTAACAAATGTAAAATAAATAAATAAATAAATTTATCCGGTTTCATGGCTCTTATATGTCATTGTAATCTCATTGTGTCATAATTACAACACCCCTTCCTTTATCCGGTTTCATGGCTCTTATATGTCATTGTAATCTCATTGTGTCATAATTACAATACCCCTTCCTTTATCCGGTTTCATGGCTCTTATATGTCATTGTAATCTCATTGTGTGATAATTACAATACCCCTTCCTTTATCCGGTTTCATGGCTCTTATATGCTCATTGTAATCTCATTGTGTCATAATTACAACACCCCTTCCTTTATCTGGTTTCATGGCTCTTATATGTCATTGTAATCTCATTGTGTGATAATTACAACACCCCTTCCTTTATCCGGTTTCATGGCTCTTATATGTCATTGTAATCTCATTGTGTCATAATTACAATACCCCTTCCTTTATCCAGTTTCATGGCTCTTATATGTCATTGTAATCTCATTGTGTGATAATTACAATACCCCTTCCTTTATCTGGTTTCATGGCTCTTATATGCTCATTGTAATCTCATTGTGTGATAATTACAACACCCCTTCCTTTATCCGGTTTCATGGCTCTTATATGCTCATTGTAATCTCATTGTGTGATAATTACAACACCCCTTCCTTTATCCGGTTTCATGGCTCTTATATGCTCATTGTAATCTCATTGTGTGATAATTACAACACCTTCCTTTATCCGGTTTCATGGCTCTTATATGCTCATTGTAATCTCATTGTGTGATAATTACAACACCCCTTCCTTTATCCAGTTTCATGGCTCTTATATGCTCATTGTAATCTCATTGTCTCATAATTACAACACCCCTTCCTTTATCCGGTTTCATGGCTCTTATATGTCATTGTAATCTCATTGTGTGATAATTACAATACCCCTTCCTTTATCCGGTTTCATGGCTCTTATATGCTCATTGTAATCTCATTGTGTCATAATGACAGCACCCCTTCCTTTATCTGGTTTCATGGCTCTTATATGTCATTGTAATCTCATTGTGTCATAATTACAACACCCCTTCCTTTATCCGGTTTCATGGCTCTTATATGCTCATTGTAATCTCATTGTGTGATAATTACAACACCCCTTCCTTTATCCGGTTTCATGGCTCTTATATGTCATTGTAATCTCATTGTGTCATAATTACAACACCCCTTTCTTTATCCGGTTTCATGGCTCTTATATGCTCACTGTAATCTCATTGTGTCATAATTACAACACCCCTTCCTTTATCCGGTTTCATGGCTCTGAAACGATTGTTTTGAATTAAGTTAAACATCTCATCATCATTACTTTCCTTTCTCCAAGGGTCATTTATGTTCTTTCCTAATGTTGTTAGTAAATCTATTTCATAATTTTTTTCAAAAATTGCAAGCGTTGGATGCAGGGGGAACTGTATAAGCTAGCTACCCTAAGCCCATCAAAAATATTATTCCTTTCATTAAACATAATGTTAAAGTTCAATTTATGTACATAAACTTTTAAGTTGATTAGCACCTTTATTAATTTAGCTGGTTTAGCTGGGACAAAGTTTATACCTTGTGCGAAATAATTGGCGAATACAGTCCCCAGTTCGAAATCTGTGAAATTATACAATTTAAAGTCCCCTTTCTTGTTATACACAACAGATGCATTTTTAGCCCCCAAAGATCCATCAGCAATCACAGTTGAATTCTCAAGCCAAGAAAAATCATTCTGATCCATTAAGTTCTCTCTCTCCCTCCATAGGGTGGGGCATTGATTTGATAAAAAGCCCTCCTGTTGGTCATGTAAAAGCCCCTCCCTTGATTCTGGTTGGATGGATATACTTTCTGCTCGTTCCAGATATGCTACGACCTCCTCAGCTGGGGAAAATCCTGCTCGTCATCCTGATTGAGCCACTGCCCATTCACAGTTTCCCGGTTTCCTTGTTGGTTACCCTGGTTACCATTTCCCAAATGCGTTGGATTGCCATAATTGCTGAAGTCATGTTTCCCCCAAGACTGAGACTCTAGTGGAGGAGGATAAGTGGACCCAATAGCATAGTCCCTTCTATCTCATTCAAATTTTCTCAGTTTATAGCCCTTAGAAATGGCTATGTTCTGCTCGATGCTACAAAAATTCCACCCATGTTCAGCTGTAAAATCCGCATAGCCGCTGTCCTTTATAATGCTGTCATTTAGTAAAATAATCTCCGTTGCCAGTTTATCCATAAATATTACATTATGTTTTACTATTAACTCCATATATTCACAGCCCTGTTTGTCAAACAATTCCAGTAAATCTTTATGGAGTGGAGAATCCTTTTCCAAACATGATGGAAACCTTCATTGCCGGAACCCCTTTGGTACCTACTTAGCTTTTATGCTCTCAGTGAGATAAAATGTTTCCAGCTGCAACTTTTTTAACTTCAAAAGTTTATAGTCCAGTTGTTCTAACTTGATGCTTAAGTCTTCACTGTTGTGAACAGGTGAGCTGTTATCAAAGCCAACATTATTTCGTATCCATTCCTTAAGATTATGTACAGTGTTCCAAGCTGGTAACCCTCTACAGTTATTGTGAGGCGTCACCAGGTTAGGTATTTGTTCATTTCCTTCAACAGGAGCAATAGCCATAGATTGAAAATGATTACCTTGTTGACTTTCCTGATTTTCAATGTCAGTTAGTACAGAAGATGCTGGTCCCTACAATAATACCCCTTCCACTCACTGAGATAGCTGTTGCACCAGGAGTGTAAGGTTTCCCACCGTTTGCTGCAACACGGACACTTCATTCACAAGATTCAACTCCGATGTACCAGAGAAAAGTGGTTGTGAGGAATGCTCTGCTCCAGCAGCCATAACTCAAACACAAACCCAAAAAGCTTCAATGAAAAAACAACAAACTAAGATACCACGAAAAAAAGTTGCTGAACAAAGTTTCCAAAGACAAACCGCTAAAATAAAACACTTTGTTTAATAGGTATAAACACTTTTGTTTTAACAACAATTAAAACTTCAACAGATACAGTTAATTCAAAAAAACCCTTCTTATATACTAAAATATCATGTGACCCAAGATCAAAAAGCATGTATTACTTTTAAAGTCATATGTCCCTAATAGTGCAGCAAAATTTAAGATGATACATAATATATATCTTAAATATATATTAAATAGAACCAGCATCAATTCATTCCTTCTGACATAAAAATAAAAATAAAAAATATGTTTCTATTAGCTATAGCCAAATTTTTCCAAATTCCTACCTTACCTGGTAAAATTTCTACCTTTCCAGTGATTTTAATTAAAAAAAATAGAGGCTATATTAACTACCTCATTTAAGCCTGGGTATCTATATGCCTCCAGTCTAAATTGCCAAATTAACTCCTGTCTGTCCAAATATGTAGACCATGGTTGCCCCCGTGGATTTTTTTCCCACCTTTTCTAAAATACTATATTTAAAACAGTGTTCAGGATACTCTTCCAGGTGTCTATATAAGGGATTCACTTCATAATCTAGAAATACTGAAATCCCGAATTTCAGTATCTCGAGATTATGAAGCCGAAAATCCATAAACCCGAAATTCTAGAAGTATGAAATTTAAAATCGCGACTTCTACACTAAACATACCGCAGAGACAAACACAAACATACATGTCCCTACACACCCCCTACTTAAATATACTAAATCTGAGGTCGCACTACACAAACAAACACACAAAAACACTACCACACAAGCTACATACCCCTCGCACACACATCACACTAACAAAACACACAGACACAGTCTAAAGCCCTTACCCAAAACCCGTAAAACACAAACACTTACCTACATCTCCAACCACCCACTCACACACCGCAACACCAGAACCGCTAATTCAAAATCTCTGAACTTCAGGATTTTGAATTTCGCGCTTCTGGGGTTTTGGTATTCGGCACTTTTGCCTTTCTGGTCAGGATTCAGGATTTCAGTATTTTGAGATTCTGAAGGGAACCCCTATATAAGGCATTTGTGGTTTTTTTTTCTTCCTTATATCATATATGTGTTTGTAAATATGATTACGCAATTTGCGTTCAGTTTTACCTATGTAAAACCCCTCACAAATCTGTCACCGGGCTCCATATATTACCCCCTTAGTATCACAGGTGTACTTTTCATGCATGACGGTATCCTTACCTCTTAAATTAATTCTTGTTCTGGGGAATGAGCCCACTATTATATATAGGAGAGGGCTTAATTTCAAGAACAGATTGGAAAGAAAGCCAGGTAAGACAGTTATACACCCAATGATGTCAAAGTGTGGGAGATGTAATATGTGTAAATTTATATTAGAGGGGGATAGAATTAATTTAAGCGGTAAGGATATCCTCGTGCATGGAAAGTACACCTGTGATACTAAGGGGGTAATATATGGAGCCCAGTGTCAGATTTGTGAGTGGATTTACATAGATAAAACAGAACACAAATTGGGTAATCGTATTTGTGAACACATAAATGATATAAAGAAGAAAAATACCAGAAATGCCTTATACAGACACCTGGAAGGGTATCCTGAATACTCTTTTAAATTTAGTATTTTCGAAATGGTGGAAAAAAATCCCACAGGGGGCCATGGTCTACATATTTGGACAGACAGGAGTTAATCTGGCAGTTTAGATTGGGGGCTTATAGACACCCAGGCTTAAATGAGGCAGTTAGTATAGTCCCTATTTTAAAATTAAAATCATTGGAAATGTAGAAATGTTAACAGGTAAGGTAGGAATCTGGAAAAAAATTGACTATAACTAATAGAAAAATATATATTTTATTTTTATGTCAAAAGGAATGAACTGATGCTGGTTCTATTTAATATATATTTAACATATGTATCATCCTAAATATTGCTGCACTATTAGGGACATATGACTTTAAAAGTACTACATGCTTTTTGATCTTGGGTCACATGATATTTTAGTATATAAGAAGTTTTTTTTTAATTGACAGTGTCTGATGATGTTTTAATGGTTGTTAAAATGAAAGCGCTTATATTTATTAAACAAAGTGTTTTATTTTATTAATTTGGCTTTGGAAACTTTGTTCAGCAACTTTTTTGGTGGTATCTGTTTTTAAACCTCACAAAAGCCTTTGGCACTGTCTCCCACCCTATCCTCCTCTCCTTTCTGAGCTATGTCACGGACAGGCAGCAGTCTGTAAAATGGCGCTCTGCATGCTCTTCTTTTCTCCCCAACAAAATAGGTGTCCCACAAGGCTCAGTCTTGGGTATTCTCCTATTTAATATATTCACTGATCAACTATACACACCCTGTCCTCTTTCCTCTCTCATACAGTATGCTGACGACTCTACAATCATTACCATTGCTGATCATCCCTCTAACCTCCTAACATTAAAACAAACTTCATTTAAACTCACTGAAACCTGTCTTACTAACAACAAACTCATACTTACACCAAACTAAAATATAACAAACTGAAAACTGACAGAAAAAGGAAAAACCAAACTGAGTCAAAGAAATTAATAAAGTAAGCGCTTTCGTTTACTTATAATCAGCAAACTTCTTCAGACAAAGATTAAAAAAGTAATACAAAGCTTAAATAGACAAATTCAATGACATCACCTCCTGTTACAGAAAGACAAACCTCCATTTAAAGCGCTATAACAAAATAAATAAAAATAAAATCAAAATCAAATACCATTACATAAAACATAAAACAATTACAGTTACAATAAACATTCCAAAAGGCTTATGCATAGGAAGAAAAAAAATTTATATATATATATATATATATATATATATATATATATATATATATATATATATGAACACAAATATATATAAAAATATATATGCATATAAAAATTATATACACATAGTTATTACCTATTAAGATCCCTCATTTTCAAAATGCTTCTGATAGAAACAAACTCATACTTAACCTTAAGAAGACAAAACTTTTACTCTTCCTCCCAAAATCCATTAATCATCTCAAAAAAAAAACAAACAATTTGCACTTCATCTGCCTTACTCTATTTGTGTTTCTTCCTACTTTATTACCTTATTTTGCTTTTGCCTCTTCTTAAAAGTACTCAATTGTGTTTATTCTGCTGCAGTTATTACTCCTTGGTAGTAGCCTGATTAAATTGTAACTGTTATTTTAAGCCTTTTGGTTTAAGCACTTGGGCTTCAGACCAGTTGTTTTACATTAAGAAGATATGTGGTCTGCACTCTTGTGATGGGACAGGTAGCTTACATCCTTCTAAGTTGGGAATTGCTGACTGAAAGCTCAGTGTCTGTTATTCTAAAAGTGTATTAGTTCTGGGTTAAGCACTTGGGCTCCAGGCCAGTTATTTTACTTTAAGAAGGTTTGTGGTCTGCACTCTTGTGGGAGGAGAGGCTAGATTCTACCCTTCTGAGTTGGGAATTTCTGGTTAAAGGCTTATTGTGCCTGTTATTTGATCTGTTTCTTTCTGAAATTTGTGTGCCTTGTTTGCTGTAGCCCAGATGTTAGTAGTTTATTGGCCATTTTGGGCTAATTTCTATCTCTTTCAGTTCCCTGCTATAAAAACCGCATTTGTGTAGTTTTGCGCGCCGGGCAGTGCCAGTTAACTAGGGTTAAACTATTCCCGGCTCTATGAAGTCTGCTCTTCAATTTTTCCCTTGGAACTAGACAAACTTTCAACTTAAGCACTCAAACCATTCATTTCACAGCCCAGCACTTGCTCAAAACTCATAGCAAGCACTAATTAATCCTAGCACTAGACCCCCTATACTGTCCAGAAGGACAAGGTTCTCTATTCGTCCCTACCAGCTAATCAGTAAAACAGCTTAGTTTACCTATTCAGGCATGTCCAAAGGGCAGCTTCAGGTGTACTCTCCAGTCCAACTGGTGAATCTGGGCATTTTCTGGCAATGTTACAACTATGTACACAGACAACCCTCTCATCCTACCACCAAACACTAATATATACAAGAGATGCAATTATACAGCCAAACTGGAGGCAAAGCTCTCTCAACCCAAGACTGGAACTGACAGTCAAGAGGAGAAGGAAAATACTTGCAACACACCACCAGTCTCATATAGACCTACTAAACCAACATCGGCAAATAACACACATAAATACACGAAAACATACTCAGGGGCTCTAAATAAAAATCTGCAAAAGCAACAGAGACCTCCAAAGCAGACACCCAAGCAACCTCCACACCCCATCACAAACCATGAAACACATACTTCACATAATCAGTGTGCCACGCAATCACAGCCCTTAAGGCAAAAATAACATACCCAACACACACGTAATAGGCAACTCTGTGGTCAAGCACACTGATGTCCCACTAACTAGGCTGGACAAGGAGAAGTTTACAGTTAGCTGCCTTTCAGGTGCCAGGATCCGCCACATAACACAACCACTCAGGTCACTCTGGAAAAAGTACAAATATGACTCTGTCATTGTCTATGTTGGTGTGAATGACCTGAGACATTCCTCCCTGGACTACATGAAAAGAGACATGGAAGAGCTCTCTGATCACATAGCTCAGGCCATAATGACCCTGAGTAGCATCCTGCCCTCACCAAGAATGATGCCACAATATAAAGAAAAAATGATCAATTTCAACAATTGGCCAAGTGTCTGGTGTTATTCAAAGGGGATCCAGTATCTGTCTATCTGGGATGACATGCTCGATAAGCCATGTTGCTTCACAAGAGATGGCTTGCACCTGTCACCCTTAGGCTTTTGAATACTGGGCAAGGCTTTTGCTGCCCCCATAGTGCCTTTAAAGGCAAGGCTCAAAAGACAAACCCACCACGGTAAATAGCACAAGTAACCAAAAACTGAGGGTAATGCTACTCAACGCCAGAAGTCTAAGCCTCAAAATGCATGCACTCGAGTATGGAGAACATTGATATCTGTGCAATAACAGAAACCTGGTTTAAGGCTCCAGAGAACACCCCAGCACTACCAGGCTATAACTCATACCATACTTTTCCAGCCACAGAACCCGGACCAAAACACAAAAGGTGAGGGTGTATCCATATTCATCAAGGATACCCATACCTCCAGGTTAGTGACACAGCACAATGCCTCATAGATCATCCATGTGCAACTAACAATGGGCAAAACTGCAATTCAAATTATAGCTTGCTACAGATCACTCACCATGACCCAGGACCCCCATTGCGCATTTCTGGAGACACTGGAAAATATGAAGGTCCTACCAAATGCCCTGATATTGGGTGATTTCAACTACCCAAACATTAACTGGGAGAACTACTCAAGTACTAACTCCCTTGCCCAATGCTTCCTAGAATTTATAAACTCGAATGCCCTGGATCAACTGGTCAACACCCCCACCAGAGGTGACAACATATTGGACCTGGTCATCACCAACATGGGCGACCAGTGTTCTACAGTGGAGGGCAAACCCTTGCTGGTTAGATCAGACCATACTCTAATCACTCTGGATATCCACATTATGCCCCCACCCCCAATCAAGGAAACCACCGTGAAAAACTTTTCAAAAGAAAACTTCATGCTACTTAAGACTGAGGTGGAAAGGTTCACAGCCCCCATGCTAAAGGACAATGCTGTCCAAGCTGCTGAATCCCTTACAAAGGCACTCTATGAGCACCTGCAAGAATGCATGGATTGTGCTATCCCAAGCAAAACCAAGACTCAATCCTCCAAGAAATGGAAACCAGTCTGGTGGACCCCTGCCATAAACAAGCTATACAATAGAAGGAGGAAACTAGTGCAGAAATGAGTAAAATCCCAAAAAGGAAAGACATCCCTGATCAGTATCAGCTAGAAACTACAATCCCTCATAAAATCATCCATGGCTAGCTTCAAAAGAAAAATTGCAAATGATTCCAAAGATAACAACAAAGCGTTCTTTAGCTATGTCAAGAACCTAAGTGGAATCCCTCAGATCTGCTCTGAGTTAGTGCAGAATGGCACAAAATACACTGAACCGACTGATATTGCCAACATTCTGGCAGACAGGTTTAGTGCAAACCTCACCTCCCTCTCACCCCCTAAAGGGCCCATAACCATACCAGAAGAATGTAGTACCCTGGCGATCACTGACACACAGGTTAAAACAGCCCTATACAAAGCCAAATATACAGCTTCAATGGGACCAGATGGTGTCCCAGGCTGTGTCTTACATGAGCTCCAAAATGAACTAATCCCTCACCTAAACACACTGTTCAAACTCAGCCTTGCTACAGGCTATGTACCCATAGAGTGGCACACAGCAACAGTTATCCCGCTCCACAAAGGTGGAGCCACAACGGACCCTGAGAACTATCGCCCTAAAAGCCTGACTAGCCTGGTCTGCAAGGTTATGGAGTGCATTGCCATGGAATTCATTAACAGAGACATTGGGAACCTTCAAACATTGGACCCTATCCAGTTTGGCTTTCTTAAGGGCAGATCATGCCTCCTAAACCTGGTGGACTTCTTTGAGACAGTTACCAAGGCTTTAGAAGAGGGAAAGGAGGTCCACACAGCCTACCTAGACCTCACAAAAGCTTTTGACACCATTCACCATTCTGGTATTATAGGCAAGCTCACCAGCCTGAACATAAACCCCTGCATCACAAGATGGGTTGCCAATTGGATCACGGATAGAACCCACATGGTGAGAGTTGCAGGCTCTAGGTCCGACTCTAAACTAGTTACAAGTGGTGTCCCCCAGGGCATAGTCCTGGGACCCTTCCTGTTCGGTATATACTTCTCAGAGATACGGGCAAGCACAGGAGGACTATGGCTGACCAAGTTCGCAGACGACTGAAAACTGAGGGCCATATTTGACTCTCCAGCTGATACAGACATCCTCCAGAAGGGTATCACTGAGAAGGATACCTGGTGTCAAAATCATGGCCTCAAGCTAAATGCCAAAAAGTGCATAGTCATCCCCTTTGGAAAAAATAAAAAGTACCCACGAACTACTACATACGTGGTAGTCCCCAAAATGCAGAAAATGTAATAAGGGATCTAGGGACCCAAGTAGATAGTATTCTCTCCTTTGATAATTATATTGCCAAGGTGGTTAGAAAAATCCTTCTATGTGGCCCACCTAATCACAAAAGGGTTTGCATCTAGAACAAAAGAGGTTATTGTGCCCTTCTACTCATCACTCACCAGACCCATCATAGAGTACAACGCCCCATTTGGGATGTACCTTACAAGACACCTGCAACAGCTGGAAAGACCACAAAAGTACCTCACCAAGAGGATTACTGGCCTCAAACGTATGCCCTATGCAGCTTGACTGAAGAAACTCCAGCTGTACTCAGTTGCATACCGCTTACTCAGAGGTGATCTCTGCCTGACATACAAGGACATGTCCAACCCAGAATTGATGGACATGCTCCACCTAAAAAAACAAATCATCAAAAGCCAAACACTTTAGGGATCTAAACCTCACCACAATGATAAATAGGACATGCTGGAGGGATAGATTCCTGTCCCAGAGACTCCCCCATGCTTTGGAACAGGATTCCAATCTACATTAGGCAGAGCCCCTCACTAACACTCTTCAAGAGAAACCTTGACGAGTGGATGGGAAACAGAAAATTTACCCCAGGGATCACTACAGTGGCTCTGCTGGACAGAGGCACAGGAAACTAATGAATCTGCTAGACCTAGGCACAGGGAACTAATCTAAGGGGGTGGCGAAAGCCAACACAGTCCGGATAGGCTTATAGATGCCCTCGGGCAGATAGTCTAGTACCTACCTATGAACCTATGAACCTATAAATCCACCTTTACCATCTCCTCCCTCAGCAACACCACCATCAAACCTGAAA
This sequence comes from Protopterus annectens, assembly GCF_019279795.1. NCBI lineage: Eukaryota > Metazoa > Chordata > Ceratodontiformes > Protopteridae > Protopterus > Protopterus annectens. Next base: position 73,469,395 of record NC_056735.1, on the reverse strand, counting down.
CACAGACTAAGCTCCTCAGAGTAATAATAGATGATTAACTTAAATTCGACCTTCATGTCCTTCAATGTATCAAAAAAAAAAACCCCACCAAAAGCTTGGTCTACTGTATCACAACAAAAGGTTCATCACATCCAACTCTAGGATCTCTCTAGCCCAAGCATATCTTCTCCCAAATATCTTCTACAGCTCTCAAATACTGACCAACCTACAGTCCTCATTAATTCCCAGACTTGAAACTATGTACAATAAAGTTGCTAGATTTGCAGCTAATCAGCCTTCTAGATCTCATCACTGTCATGCTCTCCCAGTGCTCGGCTCGTTCAAATTTCCTAACCAACTCATATTTACACAACTTTTCATCATCCACTCTATCTCAAACAAACCCTCCTCCTGCCATAGCCTCTCTTCCCTAGTCTCCCTCTATAAACCCCCTCGACCCCTTAGAAGTTCAGACCAGGATCTCTTACAGATCCATAGACCTAACAAATTTCCTGGACAGAATCTCTACAGCTATCTTCCTGCTTTTGCATGGAACAAGCTTCCCGTGTCCCTTAGAAGCATCACCCCCTTTCCTGAATTCAAAAAAACTCTCAAAAGTTACCTTGTTATCTTTACAGCACCAGGACATGTCCCTGTAATCACCCTACCTGAACCCTCCCTCTCCCCCCTAGCTATCAACACATTTCCTCTCCTCACTAGTCCTAAACTTTCTCGCTAACTACTATGCACAAGTTACCCATCATCCTTCAGCATTTGTTCAGTCATTACTAATCCTCATACTACCTTAGTATGGTTCTGCTGTTGATTATATTTACTCTACTCTTATCTCTGATTGCTTGAACGTTTTTGTCTATTGTATTATTACCTTATTACCTCACTCTAGCACTGTTCTTGATTTGTTTTTATTGTTCAGCTTAACTTATAGCACTGTGGAGTTTCACTGATATTCTCTTAATATTTTCTACTGTTTTATTGATTATTATATATTTTTTACTGAATCTCATCCCAACTTTTGTAATTATTCTTGAGTATTACACTGTGGAGCTTTTCTCCCTGGTCCTCCACTGAAAAAGGGCTTTTGCTCAGTCGGACTATCCAGGTCAACAAATGCCACAAATAAATAAACACACACACACAAACACACACACACACACACACACACACACACACACACACACACACACACACACACACACACACACACACACACACACACACACACATACACACGCGTGACTTTACCGTGCTCACAGCCCTGAAACCACACTATAAAATGGGGGGTCTATATCATAACATCGAAGTTCTCTAGCATCGAATGTTATTATATTGAACCCTAAACATCAAAGTGTGAAAACATCGAACAGTCAGAATAGTGAATTTTTTCCCAAGGAAAAAATTCTCTATTCTGAGAAACATACACACAGCACAAACACACACAAAAAACAGCCATCCACACACATGCACTTAAAATCCTACACCTCAACTAAACTTTACATACAGTACTAGCTATCCACTTACCTTAACCCAACCCTAACCCTAAGGTCCGTCACAATCGCACACTCTCCTCACTTGCACCCTAACGCTAACTCACCTAACCCGCCCCCTAACCCTAACCTACACACAATCGCACACTTACCTGAACCTGCTCCCTAACACTAATGTCCACACAGCTGCACACTTACCTGACCTGCTCCCTAACCCTAACTCACCTAACCCGCGCCCTAACCCTAGCCTACACACAATCACACACTTACCTGAACCTGCTCCCTAACACTAACGTCCACACAGCTGCACACTTACCTGACCTGCTCCCTAACCCTAACTCACCTAACCCGCCCCCTAACCCTAACCTACACACAATCGCACACATACCTGAACCCGGCCCGTAACACTCCAACATATCGAACGCTGAAAACAGCGAAGCCACATCAACGGCTCACCAAATTCTTTCCCTGGGAAAGAATTCGACGTCCTGCACCTTCGCTGTTTTCAGCGTTCGACATTACGCTTTCGATATTATAACATTCGATGTTAGAGAACTTCGATGTTATAATATAGACCCAAAATGGGAACCATGTAGCTAGGTAAGCTGAAGGTGAGGAGACTTGTTTATGTGGATAACAGAAGAAGATTACTATTACTTTGGATTTCTTGGCACATAAGTCTACTGACCTTGATAAGGTATGACTGCCTTTTTCAATTATATACTGGATATACTCACGTTACTAAGAAAAAATATTATTATATATATATATATATATATATATATATATACATATATATGTATATATATATATATGTATATATACACATACAGATATACAGATATAAGTACAGATATATAGATATAGATATATATGCATTATCAAATGATAATTTTATCTGTATGCACTTCTTAAAAGTTTACTGATGGCATAAGCATTTTTATCAAGGCATTTTACTTTCTCAAATGCAAAGCCTTATTAGCCTTCATCAGAAGTGGTAATGTTACAACTGTTTTTTTTCATTACCCTCTTCTATTGTCATTTCATTGAAATGTAAATGTCCCATATTGACAATGACACAGGGATGTTAACCTTCTAGGATGGCCCATAGCCACCACTACGGGAGTGCTGGCCACAGCTACAGGTGACTGGCAACTGCATAAAATTAAATGTTCTGTGGTAAATGTGCACACTTGTTTTGGGGACAGTTTATCTGATAGCACTTTTAGCAGCTCACTGATGTTTTATTCCTTTTGTTTTGTTAGCAAAATGTGTCATTTGCATGTTGTTTTGGGGATGGGGAGCCATGTTCCATTTCTGTTTTGTCACAAACATGAGTTTTGCTGTTGTTACTTTCCTTGTTTTGGCTCCAGCCTTGCTTTGTGTGTGACAGTAGTATGTTACAACCACATAAATACTTTTTTATATTTGAATATCTTGACCGTTTTTTGTTTCTCCAGTGGGTAATATTGAAAAGCTACCTTTTATGTGTTATATCTAAGCAGGACTTTTATTTATATAATACTTATGTGTACTATCTTTCTTTTGTGTTTTATGTCACCTAGGACTATGGCACTCAGGCATCCCAATCCCTACAACCCCCCCACCCTTCAGTGACCCTGAGAATGAAGTACTTGACAAAGCATTTAACGAAATGGTGCCTTTCTGCTTGAGACAGGATGTGGGGATGTGTCTAGAAGAATGCAAATTTGGTAGCAGATATTGGATGATGTGAATGCTGTAGGTGGTGGCTAGAGCAGGACATATGATCAGGTGCATCATAGGGTCACTGACATGATTTCATCAGCCTGGAGGAGGGCAGCTGCAGTGACCTGTGGACAGTTAGCTACGGTGGGGTGGCCTGCTACGGAGTCACCACTGACACCAAATGAAGAGTTCCTCTCCAGTGTAAGGAATCCGCAGAGCTCACTGGAAAGTGTACAAGAGCATGTGACTGATGCTGGTGCTGCTGTTTCAGGGAGGACAAGTATGTACCAGGAGGAGCTTCCAGACAGGCTTTCCTATCTTAATTGTTAAATATTTCTTGAATAGTAAAATATTGACAGTAATACTTAAGTTCTGTTTAACATAATTTTTTTTTGGGTGGGGGACTAGTTGTAGATTGATACAGTTAACAACACATTCTGGTTGATTATACATGGGCATGGAGTGGATGTGTGATCCACATTTTTGTTAAAGGCATCGTTAATGGACATTTAAAGGGCAAAACGTTTTAACTCCCTGTGTTACTGTTAATTTTAATGAATGTGTCCTTTCCTTTTGCGTAACTTCTTCCAGTACCATCCTCCCTAGGAACTCTGAAAAAGGCCATTGACACCATCCCCCACTCTGAAATCATAGATAAACTTACTAAGCTGGGCATAAATCCCTACGTCACTCGATGGGTTGCCAACTGGCTTACTGACAGAACCCAGACTGTAAAAGTAGCCAACTCCAAATCCATCTCCAGACAAGTGACAAGTGGAGTACCTCAGGGTTCAGTCCTGGGGCCACTCTTGTTTGGCATCTAATTCTTTGAAGTACAGGCCAACACTAAGGGACTTTGGCTAACAAAGTTTGCAGATGACTGCAAACTGGGAGCCATTATTGAATCCCCAAATGATGTGGATATTCTACACAAGGGCCTTACAAAAACAGATGCCTGGTACCAGAGCCATGGGCTCAAGCTTAATGCCAAGAAATGTATAGTTATCCCCTTTGGAAAAAAACATGTACCCATGAATTACCACATAGGTGGCAGGACACTAAACAATGAAAGTGTGATGAGAGACTTAGGGACACAGGTGGACAGTGATCTCACTTTCGATAACCACATCACCACAACAGTCAGGAAATCCTTCTATGTGGCACAGCTCATCACTAAGGGCTTTTCATCCAGAAAAAAGGAGGTCATTGTCCCACTGTACTCATCCCTCATTAGACCCATTATAGAGTATAATAATACATAATTTGGTATGTACCTCACAAGACATCTGCAACAGCTGGAAAGGCCACAGAAATATCTCACTAAAAAAATCACAGGCCTAAAGCAGATGCCATATGCTGACCGTCTAAAAAACTCCAGCTATACTCTGTGGCATATCGTCTACTCAGAGGCGATCTCTGCTTAACATACAAGGTCATGTCAAACCCTGAGCTGTTGGACATGCTCCACTTAAAGAAATCCTAATCCCTCAGAGCCACACGCTCCAGGGATCTAAACCTTGTCATCACAATGAACAAAACATGCTGGAGGGATAGGTTCCTGACCCAGAGACTCCCCATACTCTGGAATAGACTGCCCATACATGTCAAGCAGAGCACCTCCTTGGCCCTCTTCAAAAGGAACCTTGATGATTGGATGGGAGATAGGAAATTCCCCCCAGGTATCATGTCAGTCACCCTTCTAGACAGGGGTCCAGAGAAGTAAATACTGTGGGAAGAAATATCCAGGGAATTGTTATGGCTAGGCTTGCATAGGCCCTAGGGCCGATAGCCTAGTACCAACCTATGAACCTATGAATCGTCTGCACATGGTAAGCCAAACATGTTTATGTCAGTACTGCTGAGCAGTTCACAGAAATATTTATTTTATCCATATGTGTGATGTGGGTGTCAGGACTGTTGTGTGCATTGCTGTACTGTCTGTAGTAGTGGCACCACTGTTAGTTTGTTATCATACGTTTGACTTTGGTAGTGTAGGTATTAATTTATTTCCTGTGTTTGTTGCTTATTACCTCAGATAATCTTGAGAGTGGAAGTGTAAAACTCTTGCCACCTGATATCAGAGTATTGGCGGACTCTGATGATGATGATGATAATGATGATTGTGGCCAAGCACATGCACAGTCAGGGGAGGTGCAAAGGTTGAATCTGACAGTGAGGGTGTCATTCAACCATCCCCTGTAATCCTATCAGACACAACCAATAGGTCTACACCAACCTATTCCAGTGAGCTCTCAGATATTAGACAGGTGAAGGGTGAGAAAATCGACCAAGGTAGTGTGGTTACCGTTGCTAAAGTCCATGTTGATTCACTCTGGTCTTAACCAAAGAATGGCTGAGGTACCACACAGGGGGGTTGATAGGGGTACTTGGAGGAAGCCTGCTGTCCATCCTCCACCTGATCCAGATATGTCTTCCTGTACCACATGAATTATGCTCAGGGCCATCATGGAGGTGTAGGTATGTTCCAATAGGTCCTCCAGCCAGGGAAATGTTTAGGGTTAAAAACATGGCACAGACTGACATGCATGACTGCCTCCACTGCATTTCCAGTTCAAAGGATTCGATGAATGACACATTGGAATGGGTAATATCTGTGATGGGACATCTGTGGCATCTATATGGGCACTGGTCAGCCACATCATCTGATGTTAGTCAACGTGGCCATGCCAGATTGCACTCCAATAATGGCAATACTTTCACTGCTCCATCAGTGGTTGAGCTGTCCACACCCAGACCCAGGCAGGCCATGGGGTCATGGTGCTGGGCATCCTCATGAAGAGAGTTTATCCAGCAGACATCAGTCATGTTCAGGTAGCAGCAGTGCATCTGATCATGGGCATGGATGTGCCAGTGCAACCCCTGGCAGAGCCAGTTCTCATGGTCAGGTTCGACAACAATGTATTGCCACCTCTACCATGCATGGCTCACACCTGTCTGACATACCAAGCACACCACCATGTGCAAGTGGTGCTAACTGTGCCATGTCCTTGTTTTCTATCATTTGGATTCAGGGATACATAAGCTTTGTGTCTGATGTTCAGGGCTCATAGCTGACTTAGTGCTTAGTGCATCTGTGTTTGTGATGTTTTTTTGCTAATTGTACTGCTTTATGACTGTTTTTTATAATGTATACATGTGTCTCCCACTCTTACAGCAACAAAGCTAGACCAAGCCATAAATAAAAGTGACACTGGTTGAACAAAAGGGAGACTTTTTACATATTTTGGTCTTACAAAGTTAGACAGTTGAAAGAATCAACACAGTTTTTGCATCAGTATTTTTAAGAATCTTCGGAGGGTTATGAATTCTGAAACTGAAATGTGTCTCATTAATTTCTAACTTCTCTCTTTAATGATTTGCCAGTATAAAAGTATGAGGCCAAAATGAGGACATTTGGTGACCATCAGTACTTTTGAGAGGAATGAATGTGTGAATCTTTGAGGCCTGAGGCCTATTATTTGCTAGAGGACACATGTATTCACATAAGTTTGTGCTGTCACATGTTAAAGTTATTGCTATATAAATCACCCACCTTTTACTTACTTACATTACCAAGTAACAACATGCAAGGATATGCCATTCATTTGTATTATTACACTTATACACTTGTGCCGTAGTGCTTGCATTAAGTACTGAGTTTTGTAGTCTGTGTACTTAAATAGGTAGGTGTTATATTCTAACTGCAGTCAACTGTGTGTGTAGGGAGGGAGGGGGATGTCTAGACAGCAAAGCAGACATGTGTATCCTACAGTTACTTCTCCAGTTACATGGATTGCCAGTATTTTAAGCCACCCATTCCAGGGACCTAAATATGGACTGCGACTTGAATAGGACATGCTGGAGGGACAGATTTGTCTCCCAGTGACTGCCGTGTCTTTGGCACAGTTCATGTGAAGCAAAGCACCTTTATGTTACTGTTTGAAAGGAGCCTGGACGAGTGGATGGGACACTGTAAATTATTACCGGGGATAGTGCCTATAACCCTCCTGGACATGGGCAGTGATTACTAAATACAGTCCTGGGTACTGACTGCAGTATCATTGGTATTACATTGGGATGAAATGTCTAGGCTTGAAATGACCTCTGGGTTGAAACCCTAGTAACCTCCTATGATCCTATGATCCTGTGATCTTGTGATCCTATGATCCTACACAATCTTGTTTTAATACTCCAGGTAAAGGACTTACCTTGTAACTCCAGCAGTTGGTGCAGTTTATTTCAGGGCTGAGTGTGTCTGATGCTAGGAGTACACAACCATTACAATGGGTAGGTAAAAACTGAGTGTCTCCTGACATCAATGTTACTGTATGTATATGCATAGAATGGAGGTTTTAGCCCCTTCGATGGTGAGTGAGTGTGCTATGCATTGCCTCTTAGCCAATGTGAGGGCATATTGAGCATGCCTACATCTGTCTACACCCACAGCAGCTGCTGGTTCCCCCCTCTGACTCCTCATCTGCATGTGACTGTGGTGACCTTGGCATTGGTGGTGGGATGTATGGTCCTTCCCCTTGTTGATCATGCTGAAGCTGTTTTCTCAGGATGATGCTGTGAAGCATGGCACAGATGGTGAAAATTTCAGTACATGTACATGGATTATAATGCAGGGCTCCCCCAGATCTATCTAGGCACCAGAGCCATGACTTTAGCAGCCCAAACACACTCTCTGTAATATTTCCTGATTTGAGCATGTGCCTCATTATGGTGTTCTCAGCATGTATGTCCATTTCTGATGGGAGCAATCAGCCACAGTTCCAGTGCATAACCTGCATCCCTTAATAAATGATCATGTGGGATATCTCCCCTAGTGAACATCTGATACATTTGGGAGATGTGCCAGATATGTGAGTCATGGTAACTGCCTGGGTTGTCAGCACACACATTCAAGATGATTTCCTTGGCATTACACACAAATTGGCAATTAATAGAGTGAAAGCCCCTTCTATTAATGTAGCACCTTGTCTGGTCTCTGGGTTGTACCTTAATTTCTACATGTGTGCAACGTATGGTGCCCAGTAGTTCAGGGTAGTGTGCTACAGGGTAGAACTCCTGAATATTTGTGGTCCTGTCCTCAGGAATACAGGGAAATATATGTAGTCACTAGCATGTTGGAGCATAGCATTCAAGAATTGGTGGAGGGTCATGGATGCTGATACTTTTGACACCCCCAGCATGTCTCCTACTGTTGTCTGGAAGGTTCATGTAGCTAAAATTCTAAGAGTGACACATACCTTTGTCTCGACTGGTATTGGTTCCCCTTGGTTTGCCCTGGGTCTGAGTTGAGGATGACAGACGTTGCAGAATTCCTGTAGCGTGTCTGTATCCACCCTGTACAATTGTCACATCATGTAGATTGTGATACGTTAAATGGGGCCTGAAAACTCTTCTCCTTCATAGCCTTGGTTTATTAGCAGCAACAGCAGCATGGACTTCAGCCTGTTGCACACACACATGAATTAGAGCAACAACGGCCCCTAACTTTCTTTCTGTGTAGATTCCTTTCCATGGCTGTATTCCAATAGGTTTTGGAATTCACAGGGAAAATCAGTACTCAGTCTACACAATTGCTTTATAGCATGTTGAAGAGCTCCTCCATCTTGTATTGGTTGATTGGCACACAATTCAGCTGCTTATGCTGTAATTAGCGTGCCGCAATGTTTACCTTGTTTGTGTGGCTCTACACATGATATAGAGCCCCTTACTGAATACAAAACAGGGTGCTACCATGTGAGCATCACAGTGCAATCTGCACATAGTCTTTGCGGTCTGTGTAGGGTTTATTGAAACTACCCTCTATACTTTTTATAAAGATCCCACTTCCTGTTCTTTTATCCCTGTTACAATATTCACTTTTTAAAGTATGGTTGGTTTGGAATCTGATTTCCATTTTTTAGTAACAGCTTTTGACAGCCACAAGAATTAAACTTAATAAGGCCTTACAATATCTAGGCAATTCAGATCCTGTACCCCAGCTCAAAAAATCATTTACTCAACAAGTATTCCTTACGGGTTAGTCTGTCTGCCAACTCATTACACTCCAAGAACATATGCTCCCAGTTATTACTTCCTTCCCCATTATACCACCAGAATTTGCCATCTATCTGAGGAAAAATTATTTGGAGTCTGTTTGGGGTATAAAAGTACCAATGCAAAGACACTTCCAGGCAAACATCCTATATCTTCCAGATTTTGCTGTATATTTAAGAGTCATACATATGTCCTCCCATTGTTTCTTTGTGAATTGCTTATCTAATCTAACTTCCCAATCTTTGTGTTACATCCTCTGTCTGATTCCTATAGTTATTGTGCAATATGTTACATGCTGTACTTATTTATTACCTTTTTAACAGATGATTCTGTTCCAAATTTAACATAAAACTCAACTAGTGCAGGTTTTACATTTGGGATTCCCCTAGCCCTTCCTTGTTGCCTATACTCTGCTATCAATCCCTGATAAGGAAGGCAACCCCTAGCTTGTAGTACAAATGTCTTCTTGGCCTCTCCCCATTCTATTACCTTTCCCTCTCTAATTGTTTGTTCTCAACACTTTGGTTCCTTTGCCAGCTTTCTCCAATAAATTTCAGCCTCATCTTTCCTGTTCTCTGCACCTCTAATTTAAGTAATCTGCTTCAGCAGGATCTCCTTTCTTCATTCCCATGTTAGTATAGTTCTTAGTATTCTTTCTGCTACTTTATGAATATAATATTCAGTATGACTGTTGTTATTCTCTTAAAGGAGCTGCATCTAAAATCCCACTTTTTCCTTATTTCTTGAATTACCCCCCACTTCATCAGCATCATCATTTTCTACCTTGACCTGTAGATTTCTGCTTGTATTATGTATAAAAGCCTTAACTGTGTAGCTGTAAAATAAACCTTCAAATCAATTAACCCTAAACCTCCTTGTTCTATGGGAACATTAAACGTATCCCATTGATCCTTGCCACCTCCCCCTCCTAGATAAAATGCTTCAACTCTTTATTAATTATTATCCACAACTTCTCCTGTGGTTGATAAAAATATGCCTGACCTCTGTATAAAACTAAAGTGACTAAAACATTTCATTGCTTGTATTTTGCTATCTAAATACATAAGCAAGAGGCTTCAGTTTCTCAACTTTTTAATTATCATTTTAAGTCTCTTCCCACATAGCCTTCCTTAGCTGTCATAACTGAATACATTTTAATCCATACTCCTAAATACTTCATTTTATCATGTCCCCATAAATATGGGTATTGCTGGACCAATTCATGTGTGGGTACATAGTTTATAGTTATAGCTTTTGTTTTATCTTCATCAATTTTATATTCTGAAAAAAAAACATGGAACTGTCTCAGAATGGTTCACAACACTTAAATGTCCTTTTCTGGTGCTGTTAGGTACAAAATAATATTATCTGCAAATAAAACCTTCATTTCTTGAATACTATACCAGTTATATTCTTGCATTTCTGAGTCTCTTATTTTTATTGCCAATAGTTCTAAACATAACACAAATAAGAAAGGGGAAAGAGGACGGCCCTGCCTGGTTCCTTCAGTTTATGTATTCTTAAAAAGGACTGCTCAATAAGGCCACAGCTGCAGTTTAGTGTTTTTTTGCTGTTGTAGTTATCATGCCTGCTGTTAATGGAGAAAATAAGCTAATAACTTCCAATTGTGATCAAAACCCCCACTCCACTGAGGTTCTTGTACTTTTACCTCCATCTGCAGTAAACAGCTTATGACTTCCTGCAATACAGATTGTACCATCTGACTTTTTGTTTTAAATGAACATACTTCAGTATTATTTGTAACTGCCCTGGGATATCAGTTTAGTTTCAGTTGCTCTTGTCTTTAGTTGAAAAATAAAAACAAATAAATAAATATACATTTTCACTCTTACCTGCTAATCCTCCTCAGGCAGAGACAAACATTGCTTTACTGGTCATCTGTAGACTGATTGGCTCGCACAAGCATGTGGGTGTGGCCAGTTTCACTTCTCTCCTACCCCTGTCTCTCCAGCCATCCCCAGACCCTCAGATTTAACCTTTTATACCACTTCCACAAATATCATTATCTGGCCAACCTCTTAAAGCCACACAACACTTTCAGATAGCCTTAGCTAAATTTTGCACTCCACTCAGAACATACAAGCTCAAGTCAAAGCATATCTTCAGACCTCTGAACATCATCCACTAACCCACTAGTATATTTCCCATGTCAGATGTACTCTAATTTTCATTGCCATATACTACATTCTAAAACAGTAACTCTTCCTAACTTACATACCACTAGTCTGAGAACATTTAAACTTATGTCTTTGTTACGTCTGCACATTTTCTCAGTCTTAACACACCTATAAAATTAAAAAAAGAAATCTAACTGCACCTACTTCTTGCATTCCCATTCTCACATTTCTTTCCCACCCACATCAATGGCATCATCTCTAAACACTTCGCAGGTTCACAAACCTACGTACACTCCAGAGCCAGGGTCTCTGCCATTTGCATTTCTTAACACTAAAAGCATTAGAAACAATATTGACAGTAGAAGCTCTTTTTTGATCTCCCACTCTCCTGAACTCCTTACAATGACTCAGTCTTGGTTAAAGAATAGCCATTATCATATATATATAATTTCTTCCCAGGAGATGCTCATTCATTTGATGCCCTGCCAGGCACCAGATCTGGTTGTGGTGTTAGGCTACTGCAGAAATACTCTATTAACATCCCAGTTATTTCCCAAGACATTGCATCCCTTGACTACAATACCAACTAATTACTAAACTTCCAGTCAACTCCTCACAGCACCTATACCTGGCTATTGCCTATGTGCAACCTCCTGTTTCACTCTACAAATTTAAAAAACTACTCACATCCATAATTTCTGACATCAAACAAAATAAATGCATCATTATCATACTGGGTGACTTGAACCTAAACCTTCTGGGCCCTTCACTTCTTGACCTCCTAATTACAACTCATCTAGGCAATATCTCCTCTATCTCTAGTCACCCACCTACCCATGTTTAGTGATCATTGCCTCAACACGTTCTCCCTACAAAATCTAAAATTCAAATGCACCCCTGTGAGCTAATATTTTTCAGACCTAAGCCCCCTCATAAGATTCCCATTTATCCTCCTTGTGTTTGTGTGGGTTCCCTCTGGGTGCTCTGGTTTCCTCCCAGATTCCAAAGACATGCGCCTGGAGCATTTCTCGCCAGGCCTCCGCTGAAAAATGGGCTCTGTCCCATTTGGACTTTCCCGGTAAACAAATGTTAAATAAATAAAATAAATTTTACACTCTAAGCTTGATATTATTGTTCAGATCCCAATACTCTCCCTTTTTGATGCTAACATTACCAGCAGTAAACTAACAGATTTATTATTTTCATAATCACATAGATTCTTGGCTGATAGAAGCTCGGTAATTGCTCTATGGATCATGACTAATAAAACATTAATTAATATGGTTATAATGGGGATCTTACTGGAGCTTTGCTCATTGACTTAACCTGTGCCTTTGGCATGGTCAGCTATCCAATTTTACTTCTCCATCTGCAAGACATTGGAGTCAGCCCTGATGCCATGGAATGCTTCAAAGACTTTCTATCCAACCATTAATGCCAGGGAAAGATAGGACCTACTCTTTACAACAGTTATCTAATTCATTCTGGAGTCCCACAGGGCTCCACACTAGCACCCCCTCCTTTACTCTTAATTTTCATCAACAAAGTCCCACCACACCTGTCTCACCTACCACTACTTCATTATACAGATGTTATGGTTCTCTGTAGGTCTGCTCCCTCCCAGCATGGAATTGAAATGCAACTTCAAAAGGACCTTCTTCAAGTACATTACTGGATAAACTCCACCAATAAACTACTGCTGAATACCAAAAGAAAAAAAAGGGAAAAAAAACAAAGTCCATGTTATTTGTCCCATATAAATGATGATCCAAATGCCATCTAGGTGAGACCATCATCTGTTAAGTAATGCTTTGAAGCTGGCAGCAGCAGACAGTGAGAGAGGAAGAAGGTGGTATGCTGACTGCTGAGAACCTGAAAGCAGCAGTGGTGAAGGAAGGGACTTTCTGATATAGTCTAGATGGATGGTTCTATTTATAAGACAAGATTTGTAAACACACGTTTGTGTTCTGTGGAAAAAGTTTCTTGAAGAAATGAGAAGGGCATACATGTACCAATGAATTAGTTAACTATCTGAAAGTAAAGAAAATTTGAGTTCTGCAATATGGAGTATGTACCATTATCTAAATGTCCTGAAATGCACTTCAGTGTCTCAGATACAAATTCCCTAAAAATCATACTTGCTACACTATATACTGTGGAGCTTTTCTCCCCGGGCCTCTGCTGAAAATGGACCTGTGTCCACTCAGACCATCCCGGTTAACAAATGTAAAATAAATAAATAACTAAAAATACAGTAAATGTATAGATAGTCCATGGGATATGGTGTGAGCCAAGGGCTTCTGCCTGCATCACTGACAAATGACACTCCTGCAACATGTAGACTTCCATAAGCGATCACTGAGGATAACTCTGATGTTGTTTGGTGACCTCCATTTTCAGGACCATGAACCACTATCTTCTCATAAGTCTAGCTGCACTTGTTCCTTGTTGCTAAATGTATTTTTTTTCTGAATCAGGCTTCCAGTACAATGATGTCTATTGGAAGGATGCCCATTATACACATCCTAAAAAAGGCTCCTTTATGGATACCTTACAAACATACATGCAATAGCAGGGAGATGTGGGAACTGCAAGTTATTTCTGAACTTTGTCTTTGCATATTCATACTGATTACATTTCACATTCAACATTTCCACATAGGCATATTGTAATGGTACATTGTTTTTTAAGTCTAACCAAAAGTTGCTCATCAGAAATGGATCTTACTGACATTTGAATTGTATTATAAATTACCCGTCTTGTGGCCTTAGGAAAGCTGCAGTAATTAAAATAAATAAATGTTGTGTCTTTCGGCTTTTTCCCGGTTAGGGGTCGCCACAGCGGAACTCCGGTCCGCTAATGATTGGCAGTAGATTTTTACGTGCCGAGTTGCCAGCTCTGACTCACAACCTTCAATGAAGGTACGCCTATTCACGCATGTCTCCACACAGAAGACACTCTAGCTGAGAATCGAACAGGAGAACGTCTTACTGTGAGGCGACAACGCTATCGCAGCACCACCACCGCAGTTTTGATTAAAATAAATAAACAAATAAATAATAACAAATAATATATAAAGCTGAAAAAAAATAAAGGAAAATTATTGCTCTGTCAATAGGGTCTCGAGTAAATTAGTAAGGCGGAAAGAAGGAACAAATATAATATGAGTAAACTAATAGGTAAGCTTATAAACAGGCAGCAAAGACAGATAGCTAGATAAATAGACAGATAGATAGACAGGCATACACATAAACAGATCATTAGACAGACAGATGGAAAGATAGACAGACAGAGACCTAGATATATAGATAGATCAATAGGCAGACAGATATTTAGATAGATAGATGGAAATATAGATGAATAGATAGGTGGGTAGATAGATAGATAGATAGATAGATAGATAGATAGATAGATAGATAGATAGATAGATAGATAGACAGATAGAGATAGAGATCTAGATATATATTTATTTTATTATTTTTTTATTTTTATTTGCAGTTTGTTTGCCAGGATGGCCCATTGGGCTACAACGGGCCTATTTTCAATGGAGTCCTGGGGTGAAAAGCTCCAGAAAAATACAAATTACATAATAAAAGCAAGTTATAAAAATACAAAGTACAGAAATATAGTACATTGGCATTTGAAGGAGCATATTAGTGCAATGCAAAAGCAGAATTCTTTAGAAACAATAAAAAATATTTACAAAATATGTTGGTTCCTACAGTTGATTAATAGATGTTATAAAACAACAGGAGGATATTTACAGATATATTAGGTCCCAGAGAGTGACTTAAGTTAAAGGAGTTTATGTAGGATGGGAACAGGAGCATTCTCACTGGGATGTTAGGTGTGAGTGAAGTAAGGTTTAGAAGGAGGAGAGGCTGTTGGTATGGATGAGAGGTGGGAGATATATTTAGATCAACAGACTGACAGATCAATAGACAGACATATATATATATATATATATATATATATATATATATATATATATAGATAGATAGATAGAAAGGCAGATAGACAAATTGAAAGATGGATAGATAAATAAGTAGATAGACATAGATAGATAGATTTGGACAGAGAGAATGTCTTAGTCACATTTCATTACTTCCCCAAATGCTTGCAGGCACTTTTCATGCTCTTTATATAGACTTTAACTGCATTAAGCATAGAAAAATGGTCTCATAATTTTCCACTGTCTGTGTGCCATGGCCTTCATACACTTAAGAATATTACCATTAGGAAGATATTCCAGCATGTAGAAGCAAAGATCAAATATTCACATTTTTTGAACTATACAATGACTAAATCCACTCAAAATAGATATTTAAAAATGTTTCAGCACACATAAAAACTAAAACAGTGAAGCTTGTCTATGATTTGTGAACCATAAACGAAGATGAAGCCTGAAATACAAAATAAATCTATATGATGTACATGGTTTTATGATAAACATTTATTTTAAAGCTGTGCTAAGATATTTACACTAAAAAAGAACTAGTTCAAAGGTTTCAAAATTGTTTAGTGTCATGGGCAAATGGCCAAGTGTTGAGAGAAACACTTAAAAATCAAGCTATGCTTTCAGGTGAAATTTATTCAGAGTAATTCAAACTGTTCAAAATTCAAGCTGTTAATGCATAACATAAATAATAAAAATGTTCTGCATCTCAGAGCTGATATGTTTGTTAATGCTTACATATTAATATATTGTTAAAATAGTTTGATAATTACTGCTCTGAACTACTGTGAAAGTAGTTACACCATTTTAATAGCATTTTATCTGTATTCATTTCCCAGCATACATCTTAAATATGTTATAGTTGTCTCTGTTTATCTTTTCTGGGAAAAATTTGTATAAATCCATACATTTTCCAACAATAATACAGACCTAAATCTTGTGTCTTCACATTAAACTGCTACATATTTTGTTGCATAAACTTCCTTTATGGTCTTCAAAATCAAGAAAAGTGGCCTTACTAAATGTAATGTATTTGCTTTCAGCTGCCATAACAGTATAGATGTGGAATTATAAATGTGTAATGCATATAGTTTACCTACTGTTGTAAACATGCTAATGAACTCTGCAAAATATAGCACAACACTTTTTAGACAGTACTTTAAATAATATTTTTGTTAAGTCCGAGTTTCATTTTAAAGCAACAGGGTATGTACCAGATATCCATCCATCCATCCATCCATCCATCCATCCATCCATCCATCCATCCATCCATCCACAATCCTTTTTCCCATTTTTGCACATGAAGTTGGGGTGTCACTTCAACAGTGACAATAATCTAGAGCCGAGGTTTACACTGCTGGGTGGCTATCACCAGACAGAGAGAGAGAGAACAGTTGTCTGACACTGAAGTGAACAAAGGACCATGTTAAATTCTTCAGAACATTTTGTAGATTGCATTCCCTTTTGGAAGAAATTATTACTAGTAAACTACATTGTGAAATATTACAGCAAAGACAAGCCTGCCAGTGGTAACACACAGCCGCAAACACTGCAAAACACAAGAGAGGAAACCAGTGAAATGGTGTATAACAAAATGAATGGCACAGTGGTTAGTGCTGCTGTTTTGTTATAGGGTTCAGGGTTTGAGCCTCACTTTCAGATACTGCTTACACTGAGTTGAGTTGTCCTTCCTTTTTCTGCATGGGTTTCCCTTTAGGGCAGCAATTTTCTATTATCTACTAAAGATATGATGATTGCTGTGTTTTTCTAAATTGATCATACAGGCTGCTTTTGCCCAGTGGACCACTTTGCGGCTTAAACTAAAAGTGCCCACCAGTATCAGTTCATCTATGGTGAACCAATTATTATAATGATTCTTGATATGCAGTAGCAGTACTAGAATCTTAAATGCTGGAATAACTCAAGTTTTCCACATATCACACCTGTTGTATCATCAGAACTCATTTTTATATTTAAAGGCTCCATCGGATAATCAATGTACTAATGAAATAATCATCCTAAACTATTGAGCCACCAGAAAATAAACCTCAAAGTTAGTATGTTAGTTATTAGCATCCTGTCTTTCTTCTCTACCTCTGGTGAGTAGTAGCATGCTATAGCTAGCCAGTCTACTGTAAGTTACTTTGACACGAGCTGTGACATATGATTTTTTTATAGACATCTAAAGTCATGCTTACAGCTATTTCCTGTCGCATTTAACAGGGACTGATAAACAGAGCAGGCATGCTCTGAGAGATTTGATGTTTATTTTTCCCTCTGCATGTATAACCTGCATTTATTAACTCTCATGCAGAAAGCCAAATATCACATTCCTTGTCAGTGTTAACTGCATATACTGTCCACAGCAATTATCTGTTGTTGTTCTTTTACTAATATACAAATCAAACAGGAGGTATAAGTGCAGGAAGGGAAAGCAATGCCTGCATTCATGTTGAATGAATAGTTAGATGACAGAGAGCAGTGTCTGTGAGCACTCACTGAGGAAATTCTGAATGGATTTTCTTGACTTCTGCTACATTATTTGTATTTTAGTATGTTATTTCAACCATTTCGATATTTTTTTACTTGTTTTGTTTTAGTGGTGCTGCGGTAGCATTGTCACCTCATAGTAAGATGCTGTCCGGTTCAATTCTCAGCTAGAGTGTCTTCTGCGTGGAGACATGTGTGAATGGGCGTACCTTCACTGAAGGTTGTGTGTCAGGGCTGGTAACGCGGTAAGTAAAAATCAACTACCAATCATTAGCGGACCGGAGTTCTGCTGTGGCGACCCCTAACTGGGAAAAGCCGAAAGACACAGTTCCTCATGGAATCTCTTGCTTTTTTACCTTTTACATACCAGAAGCATAGCGCTATGTGTAGGTCCTACCAATTAGAGCCCCGCACTTTCAGCTCTTCAACCGAAGAACAAAAAAAGAAAAAAAAAACACTTGCAGGATGCTTGCTGCATACAGTATATCAGTACCCAATCATTGCACCCCTTGAGCAAAAAAAAAAAAAAGTAAATAAATAAATGTCCATTCCTTCTTTTCTACTAGCATACCAACATACCAACCAGGTGGCCAGCTGAACGACATGCCCCTCCATCCCGGCCATTCAGGACCTGTTTCTGTACCATACCCCTGCCCCTCCTTTTTCACACTTCAGTTAAAAAACTCTCTTCTTTTAAACTGTAGCAAACTGCTTGCTACAAATGTAGCAAACAATTGCTAGAATTTATACCCTGTCTACAGAGAGTGCTACAGTGCTCAAGTTTTATTTAAAAAAAAAATCTCTTTTAAACTGTAGCAAACTGCTTGCTTCAATTTTAGCAAACCATTGCTACAGTTAAGACCACACGCGCACACACACACACGCACACACACACACACACACACACACACACACACACACACACACACACACACACACACACACACAGCTACAGTGCTTAGGTTTGACTGCAAATTAAATACTGGCTTTTAAAAGCCACTGCTGCACTAATGAGTGATTGGGATGATGGATGGCTGATTCCTCCACCTTGTACCCAAGGTGGTTGCCCCTCTTGCCCTGTTCTAGATATGCCATTGCTTCATACTGTGAGCATCTGCCCATTTCTTTTGTCTTTCCAGTAGGAGTGCAGAGAGCTGTGCCTGCGTGCACTCACCGAGGAGCTTAAAAAAGTGTTTTTTTCTTAACTTCTGCTACATGAAATGACTTAGGAAATTTTATTTTTTGTCTTTGTATTGCACATCAAGTAATTTTGCTATTTCTGCCTTTTTCATAGTGTTTTATCATGGAAAAATACTTCTAAAACTGAAACCTACTACTTCTGCCCTGGATAACCTATGAGAGAATACATTAACATGGTAGCAGATGCTCTGGCCTACCTGATTTCTATATTAATAAACTGATTCATTAAAGTAAACTAGGTTCCCCACCTATGGGAAAAATATTATATCTTAACTTTATACTAGGGTGGCACTTGTGCAGATCTTATCAACTATACATCAAAAGCCATTCTATCTTCACTCTCAAAAGTCCTGCAGCAATGTACTCATTCCTAAGTACTCTCCTTTATTTCAGGACATAATCTGCTATTGTCTATATAGCATGGCTTCCACCTTTATAGTAGCATTACTATGATCCACCTTAACGTCTGTCAAAGAAAATACTTCAAAAGACCAAAAGCATAAGGTTCAGTTCAGGTATCTTTATTCTTGCGCAAGGAGACAAAAATGCAGTTACAGAGTTTGTCTAGCTAAAATCAGGAAGTGTCACAATTATTATACCTTTCTTTCAAGACATTGCCCACTACGACTGATGTAGCAGATCACCAGTTCACAATTCTGTTACTTTACAGATGTTTCTCACATTTCTAGCTGACTCTTCAAAGTTTAAAAAAGATTTTTTAGTAAACAGGATGGCCTTGACGACCACTGGTCAATTATAACTTTCTTGCTATGTGATGTTACAAGTCTAGGTACTATGGCTAATTCAAGCACAATGCAAGTACAGATTTCTGAAGCAGTTCATTGTTCTTTATATCTAACTTTCTTGCAGCTTGTGCACTTTTTCATTAGCACGAACAGAGCTTATTGTCCATAATGAATGGATCTACAGAAATTTCTCCATTTAATTTCCTGACCTAGCAGAAAATCACCTGCTTTCCAGTGCATTTCCAATGCATAAACATGTATTTTGCTGTGCTAGCAAACTAGGTCAGAGTGCATCTTGCAGTGTCAGAAAGCACAATTTCAGTAAAGCATGTTTTCAGTTTCAAATAGAACTAATGCTGCATATAAAATAAAAACATGTTAATCTTCCCTTATTTAAAATAAGCATTACACACATATGTTAATACATATTTTTCTAACATTTCCCCCCTGTTAATACTTTTTATTCTATTTCAAGTGCATAAACAGTTTGTTTCTTCTCCTAACCTCTTCCTTTGAGGATTTGCAGCTAAGAGAGTCATTCAGTTTAAACTTTATGAAAGTGTTTCCTTTTTCAACAGTTCTTCAATTTCAGTACTTTGATACAAAGTCTCAGAAACTGACATGTCTATAAAATCTTTGATAATTTTTTCATGCAGGGAATACCACAGCAAATACATGCTCCTAACAAAAGTAATCCCACACAAATGACAATCAGGATGTTCATTAGGATGGAACCCCACCCCCCAAACAAATTCTGGAAAAAGTCCCTCAGTGGGTTCGGGCCTGGCCTGGTCATGTCTGACACTTGCTGAATCACTTCCAAATGATCATTGATTTCGTGTTTATTGTTGGGAATGTACAAACATCACTCATCTTTGATTAAAGCGCACGTACCACCTCTCACCGCTAGGGTGAAGTCAAAAGCCATGCGGTTTTGAAGCACCACAGTTCTCATCGCATTCAGTTCATCAGTCATTAATGCAAGAGCAGAAAAAGTTGCATTGCTCATGACCTTGAGAAGTTTGGATAGCTTTCTCAGTTCCCAAATTGATTTAACTGCACCATATGCAGTGGCTATGCCAGCCCAGGATATGATAGTGTCACTCAAGTCCATGTGTGCTAGTTTACTCTTGTCTTTCATGGAGTTATGGTTTCTCCAGCCTGCTACGATCTGTCCCATCAGATTCTCAGGTTTCTTGATTGGATTTTCAGGTTTTTTTTTTGTGACGTCTCTGATGTTTCAAATTCTCCCATGAGGCAAAGCTGTAGTGTGTCGTATGGCCGGGACCAGGTAACCCAAAAAACAACTGCCAGACCAATTCTCAGGCAACCATTTGTATGCCTTTTTCCCACATATGAAATAACAGTTTTCTACCTTAATATTGATATACACCTTCCCTGCATGAAACATTTTCTTATCTATAATAGACAGTTGCTTTAAAAGAACAGGATTATGTTGTATATCACTGACAGTTTTATGCAAGGACTCAAAATATGAGTCATAATCTGCATCACAAATTGTTTCTGCATTTTTAGTATTTTTAGGTTTAATATAACATTTATAAGAAGCTGTTACATTACATCTACTCCAACCTACTTGAATTGTGTCATTCTTAAAAAAGCATACAATGCAATTTTGTTTCTAGATTTTACAGGTGTAGTCTCAAAAATCAAGTTTTCCCAGGTCTCATTGACCCCTAGGGGGACAGCAGCCATCAATAATCCCCTGTATGCTGTTGGTATAGCTGTGCAAATCCAACAATTTGAAATATTAAAAGTCTCAGCATACACATATTTGATTGCTTGGTAAGTGTTAAAGTTCGGATGCCAGTCTATGAGTGTTGAATCACGTTTGTTCAGTCTAGCTGGTGTGGCTGAAGAAAAGAAAGGCCACAGCAAAAGCCACAGCAAAAAGAACATTGTCACTAATGCAGTTATTAAGATGATTATGCAACACTGCTGAAGTCATTCAGCATTTCTATTGTCTCTGGGTCTTATCATTCTACTGCTGCTGTGTGTTAGCAAGAGTTTTATCAAGTTCAAAGTTTTTGACTAGTTTACAGTGTGTCAAATGAATCCAAGATGAACGTTCTGCAATCTTGACTGCTGTGGGCATGCTCAGCAGTACTTGATACGGACCTTCCCACTTTGGAGTCATCCAATTCTTCTTTTTGATTGTCTTCACCCAGACCCAAGTGCCTGGGGCTACTGCCACTTCGGATGGTTTGGTTTGGTCTTTATCTGAAACAGAATTAAACTGTAAAAGATGTTTGTTATTCAGCATACTCCTCATATATTCTGCAAGTGTCCAATCTGCTTCCTGGTCTGCAGGCATGAGAGGTTTCCACTGAGGTATATAATAAGCTCTTCTGAAAATCTTTTCGAAAGGTGTCAGTCCTTTTGCATTCTGAACAGTTCTCATGCTCAACAGTGCCAGGGGCAAACAGTACACCCAGTTCTTTTGTGTGTCTACCATGAGTTTTTTAAGCTTATTCTTTAAAACTCCATTGTGCCTATCTACTAACCCTGCAGATTGAGGGTGATATGCGCAGTGATGTTTTTTTTTTTCAAAACAGGTTTATTGTTTTAACATATAAGAGAAATATCATAACAATTTTATACAAGTAATTAAAAATAGGTATTATTATAATATTCAACAAAACAACTAAAGTATTTACAAAGACATCCACTACAATCAGATCAATTAATTAAACTAAAATACCATGCTATTGAAATTAAATTTTTTTTAACAAATTTTGTAAATTATCCCATACAATAAAATAAGATGTTTTTCTATTTGTTCTAGTCTTAATTGTGTTTATTTCCATATGGCACACTATATTCATAATATTTTTAAATTCATTGAACGAAGGAGGTGTATCTGAAATCCAATTTCTAGTTATTATTTTCCTAGCCACTGCTAGAATAGACCATAACAAGGGAAGCTTAAACTTTTTAACACTTTGAGGTACAGGTGTGTTGAATAATATAAGAGATTTAGAAATAATGAAATTATCTGTAAAAAGAGCCTGCAAAAATTCATTAATTGACTTCCAGTATTCTTTCAATTTTATACAGTCATAAAACATATGAGCCCAGTCAGCATTAATTTCTACATTACATCTCTTACATAGATTATCTTTATTATTTATTTTATTCATCATCAAAGGTGTATAAAAGATCTATGTAAAAATTTCCATGTATAAAGTCTCCAGACAATGGAAGACGTAGTTCTATAAGCAGATTCCAATATATATTGTTTATCTTGTTGATTTGGTGGGTCCCCATTAATAGAAGTGAAATAATTCCAGTATGAATCTACACTGTAAAAAGTTTCTTGTCTGATAACTTTATGTATGTATGAAAGTTTACCTTTATCAGAAACTTTATGTTGTAAATTTAATATCAAGTAATCAATCAGTGTTGGAATAGATTCTTTAACAGTTATAGACATTAAATCTATTTTATTAATGAGATGTTGTCTAAAGGTCTGAACCTCTAACCAGCAAGTTTCTCTTAGATCAAATTCTTGTTTTAAGAAATCTAGATTTTTAACTTTATTATCAGATATCAACTGATACCAGTACTTTAGATCATTATCTATAGCTAAATGAGTTCCTTCAGAAGTAGATGACAAAAGCATACCCTGAGTATACATTATAGGAAATACAATACAATTCCATTCCCTATACTTAGGGTGCATGAATATAAAGTTACAATAACTAATAATATTTAATGGGTAACAAACCATATGTTTAGGTGTAATAGGTGAAGTACAAAATTCCTTTAGTAACCATAACATGGAGTTATTTACAATCATATTTTTATGTGTTAAGGAGATTTTCATGAAGTGTATACTAATTAGCTCCCAATAATCTTTCCATTTTGTGACATATGACTGATCTATTAATAAAGTAATAACTTTTACAATAGAAGAGATAGTATATAAATTAAAGTCTGGAAAAGAAATACCCCCTTGAGACCAGCTATTAGTATGTTTCTTTAATGCAATCCTAGGTCTATTAGGTGCCCATAAGAAATTTGACATTAGTGTGTTCAGTTTCTTGATAATTATTTTTGTAGGTGGAAGTATTATTGATTGTATTAAGTATAAAATCTTGGGGAATATTATCATTTTAATAATTGTAAGTCTCTCCTCCATAGTAAAAAACATATTATTCCAGGTATTAAAAAGATTTTGTATATTAAGAAAACAGGTATTATAACTATTATATATAATAGATTTAATATCTTTAGATAGTATTATACCTAAATAAGTTATCTGACCTGAATTAGGTACATATTTAGTAAAATGACTAATGAGAATATTTTTTTGTGTATATATAGGTAGTATTTTAGTTTTTTCTTCATTGAATATTAAACCAGAAATACTTTTAAAATTCATCATGTTATCAAATAGAGACTGTATAGAAGAATTAGATCCTGCTGATGTAATTAGAACATCATCTGCAAAAAGTTGAATTTTGGATGTTGTATTTTCATCTATTTCAAAACCCTCTATGTCAGTACTGTTTCTGATCAAATTAGCCCAAGGCTCCATTACTAAAGTGAATAATAGTGGAGAAAGTGGACATCCTTGTTTTGTACCTTTAAGAATGGGTATTTTTGTGAAACATATGTTCCTACCTTAATATAAGCTAACGTTCCTTTGTATAAATGTTCAATTAGATTTACAAATGCATCCGAGAAGTTTGTGCACTTCATTAAGGTAAACAGATAGTCCCAACTTACTGAATCAAATGCTGAACTTATATCAAGACTAATAAGTGTTAAATCTTTCTTTTTCCTATTTGCAAAATCTATTAATGTTAAAGTTCTTCTTATATTATCAAAAGTATTTCTATTTACAATGAAGCCTGTCTGATCTATATCTATAATGCCGGAATGATTGTCTTCAATCTATCAGCAAAGATATTCATAAACATTTTATAATCAACATTAAGTAATGAGATGGGCCGATATGAAGAACATCTAGTTGGATCTTTATTAGGTTTTAAAATTGGCGAAATAAATGTATATTGCCAAGATGGGGGTTATTAACTCAGTTTGGGCCAAAATAAAACCTTATGTATTAATGAATATGTATTTTTAGAAAGGATTTTATATATCTCTGGTATAATACCATCATTACCCAGTGCTTTGTTTGATTTAAGCTTATTTATTTGTGTAATAACTTCTGTATATGAAATACTCTTGTCCAATAGTTTAATCTGTTGTTTATTAAGCTTTTTATTCATATTTGTGGTTATAAACTCCTTTATTTTATCTTTAGGTTCCATGTTAATATTATTATGGTTAATTTTGTGAAAGTGATTTCTAAATTCATCTAGTATTTCTGGTATACTAGAAACATTCTTCTTTTTCCTTAGAGAAAAGATTTCTTTGATATGGTTTTGTTTATTCAACCTTTTTGTTTTATTTTTAAGTCTATGTAAGTATTTGGGGCTTATTGAATAAGACAAAACTTGTATTTCTCTAAAGTTATTTTAACTTTATGAGTTAAAATTTCTTTGTATTTCTCATTTAGTTTGTTTATTTCTTCAATAACTTTCTTGTCCATAATATTTTCTTTATTATTATGTTTATAAGAGTCTAATTTACTTTGAATATCTAACAATTCCTTATCCCAAGATTTCCTTTTATTATTATACCATCTGATACTTTGTCCATATAGATATGATTTTAAGGCATCCCAAACATAAACAATGGAGACTTCAGGAGTGCTATTTATGTCTAAAAAATGTTTTACTTCTGAAAGTATAAATTCTTTATAGTCTTTTAGTTGAGTTAAGTATGCTGGTATCCTTTTGATCTGAACATTATGAGTATTTTTTATCATGAATTCAAAAACAATTGAATTATGATCAGATATAGGACATGAAATGATTTTGGAATTAATTAAATCTGTTACCATCTGGTTAGAAATAAAGACCCTATCTATTTTTGAATAAGTTTTGTATCTGTTAGAAAAAAGGTGTATGGTAATGATTTTGAATCTATCTGATTATTAATATCATTCAAATGATAAGAATTAGCAAAATCCTTTAAATGTTTTGCATTAGATGTAATTCTTCTCTTTCCTATAGTGGTAGTATCACTTTCATGTAGTATACAATTAAAGTCACCAGCTAAAATAATATCTCCTATAGAGAATGATATGATCTTATCAAGATGATGTTTCACTGTATTAATACCAATTCCAGGTATCCAATATACATTAATTAAAGTGTAAGTCTTCCCATTAATTTGTATTGTAACCATACAAAACATTCCTTTGTCATCCTGATAAGACTTAATGGTTTTAGGAATGGGCATACTTTTATTCCATAAAATAGCCACTCCTCTTTTTCTGAGTGTGCTCTGAACTAACCAATACTGTATATTTGTTTGTGGCTAGTTTATCAATATCTTTTTTCAAGAGATGGGTTTCTTGTAGGAAGACTAAGTTGGCCTTATGTAAATTAATGTATCTTATTAGGCTTGCCCTTTTACATGGATTATTCAATCCATTAATGTTTAAAGAAATTCCTTTTAAAGATGTCATTTGGCATTTTTAAAACTTAAGAATCTTATGATCAAAATAACAAATAACAAGATAAGTAATGTTACATCTCCTCCTTTAGGTGTACCTTTAAATATAGCTGTACTTATTGAATCTCTTATGGGATTTCGTATAGGATTCAATTTTGTTTGTAGTGACAATGAATGTACAAAATATATTGTGGATGTCAAAACTATATACAAATAACAATGAACAAGTGAAAATAATGTAAGGATTAAACCTTGCATCCAGCCTGGAGTTATAAACTCCAACTTAGAGTAGTATTTACCACTCAAGTTAACCCCCTACCCTAAGTAGCAGTATGCCAGCTACCACCTTATCAATTTAATACTAGTTATATTTAACTGAAGTTAACAGTTTTCAATTCAATTATCTAGCAAGACAAGACTACACATTTGGTAAAACAGCATCATATAAACTAAAATAAACCTTTTTTTTTTTTTTTAAAACTGTTCATACTACTATATACATCCATGTAATATAAAACACTTGTATTCAAATAGCATTCAAATAATCTTGATGTTAGAAATCAAGAGGAGAGAAAAATAAGTTCTAACATTCATTTAAATCAAAAACTTTGGCTAATATGATTCAGACATTACATATATTAGGATGCATCTATTTTCTGTCATGTAAATACAGTTAACAGCTTCCAAAAAAACCTTGAATTGCTTGTATATGAGCATTTACTCAAACTCATTATTGCCAATAGAATAAAATATTGTATTCATAGAAATTGTTATAAATCATACTTCATAGTTAAGCAGATTCTCAGAAACATTTATATACATATCTACATACACACACATACACACACACACACACACACACACACACACACACACATATATATATATATATATATATATATATATATATATATATATATATATATACATACATACACACATACACACACATATACACATATACATATATATATATATATATATATATATATACATACACATGCATACACACACACACATACACACACACACACACATACACACGCGCACACACACACACACACACACACACACACACACACACACACACACACACACAACACACACACACACACACACACACACACACATACACACACACACACACATACATATATATATATATCTGATCTCACTGAGTTGTATCTTTACTGAGCACCATCTTACATTGCTGTCCCTTCAATAAATCTGTCTGCTTTATACAAAATAATGCACAGCAAACACATTTTAGTAACCAAAAAAGTCAATAAAATGTTTGCAGAGGCGCTAAAATCCCAATAAACTTGTCCTTAATCTGGAACACAAAAAACTTTCTCGGCTTCAAATCAGAAGTTCTTTTATTAGTTGACCAGGAATAAAATGCACGAATAGCTGTTAAAACAGTAGTGCGAATAAATCCACATAAAAACACAATTACTTCAAGCGCGACGGCTTTGTCAAGATGAACCACCAATGTTTTTACTGTGCTTATATACAAGTTTGCAAACCAATTAATCAATTAAAATTTAATCAATTAAAATTTAATAGGTACCAATAAATTGAATCAATTCACTGTTAAAACTTTTTGCTTTCAATACTGAAACATCATCAAATTCACAGCTTTTGCGCATTTCACAGCGTTTGCAGCGTTACTCTTTTAATTGAATGTGTATTTGCCAGACTCTCCAAAACAGGAGAACTGCCTCTGCTCATTTCAACATTCCCTGCCGACTCAGATTTAGTCCTTATTTAATATGCAATTGATTGACAAATAATACATAATAAATAGACGTCTTAAAGTTCTTGTGTAACATTTGACAAGGCTTGAATTGTTAAAATTAAAATATTCTAAACCTTTTTGAGAATGAGCACTTCCAAAGTGCACTCAAGCGAAAGAACAATTCGTTTCTGCTTTAAACATTTCAAATATGCACAAGTGCACACAATATTAATTCTAGTAAAAACTGTATGTTAAAACTGTATAAAAAATTACATATAAGAAATTTTTGTTTAGTTCTTTGAACTTCTTAAAATAAGCTCATTAAAGTTAACTTGGCATAATTTATCTGCGATTTCATTATGCTTGTTTTAGCAGAAAAATGAAAAATGTAAATGTGAAATGTATGTAAACATGACAACCTATTAATGGACCTCATACAATACTTTGTTGTTCTAGTGAACCACATTTAGCTTTACAGAAGGGATTGCCACTTTGATATTTATATAGTTTCCCTCAAATGAAATCTGCTTTTTAATTAATTTAGTCTAACACTCTTTCAGTACAAAAGAAAGAAATGATTCCTCGGTACAACCCTTTATATTAAAAGTAATATATGTGTTATGAAATAAATATGGTAAAAATTTTTTTTTAACTCAACCAATTAATTAAATATATTATAAAATGAATTATAAATAATTGTATAAATATATAAATACTTTCATATTATGTTACATTCAGACAGATATATTAATGTTCGTACTATACAAATAGTAAAATCATAAATAAAGAAAACATAATACATTTACCAACATAATAAATTTTAGTAGTGTATATTCCAAACAATAGCTAAAATACAAATTTCAGTAATGTTACTTGCAAGTTAATAAGAGTTGTTCAAATACTTTCTAAAATTGATAAATAAATATTCTAAATGGTGGGAGTTTGATATAATACTATGTAATATGAAACACCTGTTAATATTACAAAATCTAAAGCCACACAATGGCATCCTAGAAAAAATCTATCATTAATTCATGGTGAATTGCCACCAACCAAAGAAGTGAGAAATGAACTTTATGATAAAACAAAATGTTGTCTAGTGACAAAAAATTAAAAAATAGTGTTCATTATATCCAACTATTAAAATATTCGTTTATATTTATGCAAAATCATTATAATTATAATTTACCCCTTCTTAGTTTAAGAAGGCTGGTGATGCTAATGGCTTCATTCAATCCGGAGTTTTTTGCATTTTTTTTTTTTATTTAGTTCTTTTCTTTAAATTCTATAGAAGTTTCCCAATCCCTCCTCTGGGGTTGATGGGAACCTGTTCAATGACAAAAATTTTAGTGTCATGTTAGGGCAATTATTTACCCACATTTTGAGCCACAATTACAATAACTTGTTGGCTAAAACCATTTGTTTCAACTTGTTTGCAACTATTACATTTGTACTATTAACAAGTTGTGTGGGTGGTTGCTTCTCAAACATAAAAACTGGTCTTTCTGGAACCCATCTTTTTGTATCCTCATTTGTGATTAGAATTATTTGAAAATTATCAAAGTACAACTAAAAATAGCTTGGGATGTATCAAGTGTTGGGTTTGTTTACCTCACTGTATCTACACATGTGCCCAAATATGCCTATATATGTCTATTCTTCCTTGTAAAACTTCTTGGTACATTTTCTCAATTAATGTCAAGATAAACCTCTTTTCGAAAAAAAGTTTTGTTTTCCTTTCTTCTGTGAGAAAGGATGGGCACTACTAGAAAGGATGGTACTAAATGGAGATATGTATTTTTCTGTAAATTGAGGACTCAAATAATTGTGTCTCTGTGTTCTTAAGTAATAACACATCCAAATAATTAATCTGATTTTCACTAATAGTGGATGTGAATTTTAAAAAATTGGTAGTCTCATTTATGTAAAACAGGAAATCTTCCAAACTTGCTTTACTACCTTCCCATAAAATACAAACATCATCCAAATACCTCCTGTAGTGTAAAATGTTATTTTTCCATTGTGATGTGAAAACAAATTCATTTTCCCAATAACAAAGGACCATGTTTTGTATATGCTGGAAGCATGGTGAACCCATGGCAACTCCTTTGTTTTGCATTAAAATAGATAAAATTATTATTCAAAATAATGCCCATAAAATCTGATAATAAATTAATAATACTGTTGTTAAAATTTGAAAATTTTTAGGAAATAATTCTATTACATCAATTGTTACTAAAAATCCACTCTAGAGAAATGAGAAACATTAATATTTTTAGGAATTCCCAGGAATCTTTACAAAATGTGCTGTTACAAATTTGCCAAGGGTTCTGTAATGCTGCCTGGTATTCCAAAATTATAGGTGTAAGGGTTGTTAACTACTAGATAATTAACCAAGTTTTTCATTAATATAGCACCTTGCAAACAAAAATCACAAGTTGTGTTTGTATGAGTGTGTAATGTTCAAATCATTGAGAGATTGGGTACTGTACTGTTCCGTGTCCTGGAGTTTGTACATTAAAACAACACCACCCCCTTTTATCCGGGTTTCATTACCTATCTGTTCATCCCTTAACTGTTTGATGAGTTTAAAACAGTTCTGGGATTTTTGGGTAGGTTCCTTATTTCAGTTTCTACTAAATCCTCAAAATTTTAATAACAGGATGTGATCTACTAACTAAGTCTTTTGAAGAAGCTTTCCTTTAAGAAAATATCTAAAATTTAACTGCCTTGTGTACAGTTTTGAGTTTCAAAATAGTTTTAGTGAATTGTACATTTAGATTTTCCGTGTAATTGTAAATTGTAAAATTGTTCTTGGTTTCAATTACACATGGAAAAAGGAAATATGTGAATAATATTCTCATCTAAAAGAACATGTTTATCTCATGCTTCCCCATGTTTTGGTTCTCTGGAACTGTGCTCTGCCTGTAACACTGAACTATCCCATTCCTATAGTCATTTTAAATCTCTTTCTAATTTCTTAACTTTTCCTTCCATGATTTTTGATACAATACAACTCAACTTCAAAGAAAAACATTGTTAGTTTTAATTCTTTTTCTGTGTATTGTCAATTAGGAGGAATAGCCATTTGCCATTTGCTGCTGGGATTAAATCCTTTCTGTTTACCTGATTGTTGCCCTGCTCGCTCCCAAAAGGTGGTTCACGAACAAACTTTGTGTCAGCTCTCAGCTCGCCAAATGCCAAATCTGGTTTTGCACCAATTCTGCTGCCATAGTTCGCATGGTTCTAAGACCGTGTCAGAAAGTTGTGTAAGAGGTTGTGTAAGTTGGATAACTTGCCTAAATTCAGACCTAGTGGCGCCACATCACTGAGCATCAGCGAGTATCAGCCCGGTGTGAGAACAGAGTGGGAGCCTCAGTGCCTTCTCATACAAAAAAAAACAGGAAAACGAACTAAAAACCAAAAGTCAATAAAATGTTAAAATGGCGCTAAAATCCCAATAAAACTTGTCTTAATCTGGAACACAAAAACTTCAAACCAGCTTCAAATCAGAAAGTTTTTTATTAGATGACCAGGAGGAATAAAATACACGAATACAGAAAAAAAAAGTAGTGCGAATAAACACACATAAAACATTGCTTTTCTTAAGCGCTTTTCACGGCTTACTCTGGCGGTCTTTGTCAACCAATTTTTACACCAATGTTTTATATGTGCTTATATAAACCAATTAATCAATTAAAATTTAATCAATTAAAATTTAAGAAATTTAATAGGTAATCATAACAATTAAAACAACTTTTTTGAGAATGAAGCACTTCCAAAAGCACACTACTCAAGCGAAAGAAGCTTTAGTCTCTGCTTTAGAAAAACATGCACAAGGCATAAATTACTAAAATATTTTATGTAAACTGTTAAATAAAATTATATATATAAATAAAATATAAGGAGCTTTTTTTTTGTTTAGTTTCTTTGTTAAAATTTAAATAATTAAATTAAAGTTAACTTGGCTTGTTTTAACAGAAAAATGAAAATGTAAATGTAGGGAAATGTATAAACATGACTCAAATGAAATCTGCTTTTTAATTAATTTAGTCTAACACTCTTTCAGGACAAAAGAAAATGATTCCTCGGTACAACCCTTTATTATATTAAAAGTAATATATGTATGATGAAATAATGGTGGTTTTTTTTTTAACTCAACAATTAATTAAATATATTATAAAATGAATTATAAATAATTGTATAAATATATAAATACTTTCATATTATGTTACATTCAGACAGATATATTAATTACAAATAGTAAAATCATAAATAAAGAGCAAACATAATACATTTACCAACATAATAAATTTTAGTATAGTGTATATTCCAAACAATAGCTAAAATACAAATTTCAGTAATGTTACTTGCAAGTTAATAAGAGTTGTTCAAATACTTTCTAAAATTGATAAATAAATATTCTAAATGGTGGGAGTTTGATATAATACTATGTAATATGAAACACCTGTTAATATTACAAAATCTAAAGCCACACAATGGCATCCTAGAAAAAATCTATCATTAATTCATGGTGAATTGCCACCAACCAAAGAAGTGAGAAATGAACTTTATGATAAAACAAAATGTTGTCTAGTGACAAAAATAAAAAATAGTGTTCATTATATCCAACTATTATATTTATGCAAAATCATTATAATTATATCTTAGTTTAAGAAGGCTGGTGATGCTAATGGCTTCATTCAATCATTTAGTTTTAATTGCCAGTTTAGTTCTTTAAATTCTATAGAAGTTTCCCAATCCTCCTCTGGGGTTGATGGGAACCTGTTCAATGACAAAAATTTTAGTGTCATGTTAGGGCAATTGGTAAGATGTTTCACAAAGGCATTGGAAGATGTAAGTTCTTTCTGATTTACCCACATAAAAACTCTCACATATCTGGCAAATTCCTAGGTAAATAATGCCTTTTGAGCCACAATTACAATAACTTGTTGGCTCTAGATTTAATATAAAAACCATTTGTTTCAACAATAAAAGAACATTGTTTGCAACTATTACATTTGTATGTGCCAACCTTGCCACCTCTATTAACAAGTTGTGTGGGTGGTTGCTTCTCAAACATATTTTTTAGGTTGGTATTTCTTGCATTTACAAAAACTGGTCTTTCTGGAACCCATCTTTTTGTATCCTCATTTGTGATTAGAATGGGCCAATATTTATTAATCATGCTCTTTATTTGAAAATTATCGTAAAAGTACAACTAAAAATAGCTTGGGATGTAGGGGGATTCACTTCCACATCAAGTGTTGGGTTTGTTACCTCAACTGTATCTACACATGTGCCCAATAATGGCCTATATATGTCTATTCTTCCTTGTAAAACTTCTTTTTCTCAATTAATGTCAAAGGATAACCTCTTTCCGAAAAAAGTTTTGTTAAGGTTTGGGCTTCATCAGAAAACTTCTTATCTGTGCTGCACATTCTAGAAGCCCTGATAAATTGGCCTTTGACAATTCCTTTCTTCTGTGAGAAAGGATGGGCACTACTAAAATGGAGATATGTATTGAAGGATGGTTTTCTGTAAATTGAGGACTCAAATAATTGTGTCTCTGTGTTCTTAAGTAATAACACATCCAAATAATTAATCTGATTTTCACTAATAGTGGATGTGAATTTTAAAAAATTGGTAGTCTCATTTATGTAAAACAAGAAATCTTCCCATAAAATACAAACATCATCCAAATACCTCCTGTAGTGTAAAATGTTATTTTTCCATTGTGATGTGAAAACAAATTCATTTTCCCAATAACAAAGGACCATGTTTGCATATGCTGAAGCGCATGGTGAACCCATGGCAACTCCTTTGTTTCCATTAAAATAGATAAAATTATTATTCAAAATAATGCCCATAAAATCTGATAATAAATTAATAATACTGTTGTTAAAATTTGAAAATTTTGCTAAAATTTCGTTGAACCATTGTATGCCAGTGTCATGTGGAATACTAGGAAATAATTCTATTACATCAATTGTTACTAAAAAATCCACTCTAGAGAAATGAGAAACATTAATATTTTTTAGGAATTCCCAGGAATCTTTACAAATGTGCTGTATTGATGAAATAGCCTTCTTAAGTGTTCAACAAATTTGCCAAGGGGTTCTGTAATGCTGCCTGCACCAGCGACAATAGGTCTAAATTTTAATGGTTCTAACCCCTTGTGCACCTTGGGTATTCCAAAAATTATAGGTGTAAGAGGTTTGTTAACTACTAGATAATTGTAAAGTTTTTCATTAATAGCACCTTGCAATAACAAATCATACAAGTTGTGTTTAATCCTAGTGTATGCAATGTTCAACTCATTGAGAGAAAGGGTACTGTACTGTTCCGTGTCCTGGAGTAAGTTGTAAATAATTTCCTCATACTTAGTTTTGTACATTAAAACAACACCACCCCCTTTATCCGGTTTCATTACCCTTATCTGTTCATCCCTTAACTGTTTGATGAGTTTAAAACAGTTCTGGGATAAATTGTGTTTTAAAATACTCTTTTTGGGTAGGTTCCTTATTTCAGTTTCTACTAAATCCTCAAAAATTTTAATAACAGGATGTAGGGGTGGGTTGAACATACTTGATCTACTAACTAAGTCTTTTGAAGAAGCTTTCCCTTTAAAGAAAATATCTAAATTTAACTGCCTTGTGTACAGTTTGAATTCCAAAATAGTTTTAGTGGTGTCCATACATTTAGATGGGACAAAGTGGAAGCCCTTTGTGAATAAATCAAAATGTGTGTCATTCACCTTATTTTCCGTGTAATTGTAAATTGTAAAATTGTTCTTGGTTTCAATTACACATGGAAAGGAATATGTCTGAGATACAATATTCTCATCTAAAAAGAACATGTTTATCTGCGCTGCTTCCCCCATGTTTGCTGGTTCTGGAACTGTGCTCTGTTCCCTTGCCTGCGTTGGGGAAACTGAAAACCCTGGT
The DNA here is from genome assembly GCF_019279795.1 of Protopterus annectens. Lineage (NCBI taxonomy): Eukaryota > Metazoa > Chordata > Ceratodontiformes > Protopteridae > Protopterus > Protopterus annectens. Next base: position 73,434,390 of record NC_056735.1, on the reverse strand, counting down.
TGTCATTGTTTGTAGGGGTGTTGTTACTCATACTATTATTACCAATGTGTTTCTGAGCCAATCTTTCACTACGCCTTAAGGTTTCCGTTAATGGTGTACCATGCCCAAACCTTAACAAAACTTTTTTCGGAAAGAGGTTATCCTTTGACATTAACTGAGAAAATGTACCAAGAAGTTTTACAAGGAAGAATAGACATATATAGGCCATTATTGGGCACATGTGTAGATACAGTTGAGGTAACAAACCCAACACTTGATGTGGAAGTGAATCCCCCTACATCCCAAGCTATTTTTAGTTGTACTTTTAACAACGATAATTTTCAAATAAAGAGCATGATTAATAAATATTGGCCCATTCTAATCACAAATGAGGATACAAAAAGATGGGTTCCAGAAAGACCAGTTTTTGTAAATGCAAGAAATACCAACCTAAAAAATATGTTTGAGAAGCAACCACCCACACAACTTGTTAATAGAGGTGGCAAGGTTGGCACATACAAATGTAATAGTTGCAAACAATGTTCTTTTATTGTTGAAACAAATGGTTTTTATATTAAATCTAGGAAATTTACCTTGAAGCCAACAAGTTATTGTAATTGTGGCTCAAAAGGCATTATTTACCTAGGAATTTGCCAGATATGTGAGAGTTTTTATGTGGGTAAATCAGAAAGAACTTTACGAAAAAGAATTTACGAACATCTTTACGATATTCGGAAAAAGAAAGACACCAATGCCTTTGTGAAACATCTTACCAATTGCCCTAACATGACACTAAAATTTTTTGTCATTGAACAGGTTCCCATCAACCCCAGAGGAGGGGATTGGGAAACTTCTATAGAATTTAAAGAACTAAACTGGCAATTAAAACTAAATGCAGCAAAACCTCCGGGATTGAATGAAGCCATTAGCATCACCAGCCTTCTTAAACTAAGAAGGGCGAAATTATAATTATAATGATTTTGCATAAATATAAACGAATATTTTTAATAGTTGGATATAATGAACACTATTTTTTAATTTTTTGTCACTAGACAACATTTTGTTTTATCATAAAGTTCATTTCTCACTTCTTTGGTTGGTGGCAATTCACCATGAATTAATGATAGATTTTTTCTAGGATGCCATTGTGTGGCTTTAGATTTTGTAATATTAACAGGTGTTTCATATTACATAGTATTATATCAAACTCCCACCATTTAGAATATTTATTTATCAATTTTAGAAAGTATTTGAACAACTCTTATTAACTTGCAAGTAACATTACTGAAATTTGTATTTTAGCTATTGTTTGGAATATACACTATACTAAAATTTATTATGTTGGTAAATGTATTATGTTTGCTCTTTATTTATGATTTTACTATTTGTATGGTACGAACATTAATATATCTGTCTGAATGTAACATAATATGAAAGTATTTATATATTTATACAATTATTTATAATTCATTTTATAATATATTTAATTAATTGGTTGAGTTAAAAAAAATTTTTACCATATTTATTTCATAACACATATATTACTTTTAATATAAAGGGTTGTACCGAGGAATCATTTCTTTCTTTTTGTCCTGAAAGAGTGTTAGACTAAATTAATTAAAAAGCAGATTTCATTTGAGGGAAACTATATAAATATCAAAGTGGCAATCCCTTCTGTAAAGCTAAATGTGGTTCACTAGAACAACAAAGTATTGTATGAGGTCCATTAATAGGTTGTCATGTTTACATACATTTCACATTTACATTTTTCATTTTTTCTGCTAAAACAAGCATAATGAAATCGCAGATAAATTATGCCAAGTTAACTTTTAATGAGCTTATTTTAAGAAGTTCAAAGAACTAAACAAAAATTTCTTATATGTAATTTTTTATATACAGTTTTAACATACAGTTTTTACTAGAATTAATATTGTGTGCACTTGTGCATATTTGAAATGTTTAAAGCAGAAACGAATTGTTCTTTCCGCTTGAGTGCACTTTGGAAGTGCTCATTCTCAAAAAGCGTTGGTTACGAGCAATGTTACAGTAACGTAGGTTTAGAATATTTTAATTTTAACAATTCAAGCCTTGTCAAATGTTACACAAGAACTTTAAGACGTCTATTTATTATGTATTATTTGTCAATCAATTGCATATTAAATAAGGACTAAATCTGAGTCGGCAGGGAATGTTGAAATGAGCAGAGGCAGTTCTCCTGTTTTGGAGAGTCTGGCAAATACACATTCAATTAAAAGAAGTACGCTGCAAACGCTGTGAATTTGATGATGTTTCAGTATTGAAAGCAAAAAGTTTTAACAGTGAATTGATTCAATTTATTGGTACCTATTAAATTTTAATTGATTAAATTTTAATTGATTAATTGGTTTGCAAACTTGTATATAAGCACAGTAAAAACATTGGTGGTTCATCTTGACAAAGCCCGTCAGAGTAACGGGTGAAAGCGCTTGAAGTAATTGTGTTTTTATGTGGATTTATTCGCACTACTGTTTTAACAGCTATTCGTGCATTTTATTCCTGGTCAACTAATAAAAGAACTTCTGATTTGAAGCCGAGAAAGTTTTTTGTGTTCCAGATTAAGGACAAGTTTATTGGGATTTTAGCGCCTCTGCAAACATTTTATTGACATTTTAGTAACCAGATTTTACAAACATGCTATACTACTGCTTTAAAATATATCACATGACAATTTCTTCCAGTATAGAGTTATAAAATTATTTATGCTTGTCAATCAGATGAATTAAATGAGTTATAGTAATGTATATGTTTGGGACATAGGTTTTTAACACATATTATTAATCTGCTATTCCTGTATCTGTGATGTGTCAGTGTGATATCTGGGTCAAAGGTGAGACTAGCTGCTTTCAGCTTCTCTGTGAGAATTCTGAGAGTTGAAGCTTTTGAAGTAGCTCATGGACACTGTGCATGAGACAACCCACATCCCAGATTGTCTCTCTTAACATTTTGGCGGGAAACTTATTAAAAACTAGTGACAAACATTCATTTAGCAGTGTAAATGCATCTAAACATGACAAAACCTTCACAATGCATTCTACAGGTTATTATAGACTCCATGTAAGTGAAATCAAGCCCAAAATTATTAATAAGTAACAAAACTCAACATTTTTGTCCCAACTCAACTCCTATGCGAATCTTATTATTTACTGTGTCTATATGATCAAAAGTATTTCTATATATTAATAAAGAAAAGAAAAAGAGAGCAGAAAGTAAAAGTGTGTAAGGCAGAAATAAAAAAAATGTAAGAGAAAGCTATAAGAAGTATATACAATAGAATATTACTTACTGTTTATATTAATAGAGTTAAAAATAAAACATATTATTTACTATTATTTAGTTCTAATTATTATTAGTTAAAGCATGACAGATTATTTACAAACAAGCATAAGCAGTGTAATCAAGAAAGTATAATTAGGTAGTGTCATTCCTGTATCTGTGATGTGTCAGTGTGATATCTAGGTCAAAGGTGAGACTAGCTGCTTTCAGCTTCTCTGTGAGAATTCTGAGAGTTGAAGCTTTTGAAGTAGCTCATGGACACTGTGCATGAGACAGCACACATCCCAGATTGTCTCTCTTAACATTTTGGCGGGAAACTTATTAAAAACTAGTGACAAACATTCATTTAGCAGTGTAAATGCATTTAAACATGACAAAACCTTCACAATGCATTCTACAGGTTATTACAGACTCTATGTAAGTGAAATCAAGCCCAAAATTATTAATAAGTAACAAAACTCAACATTTTTGTCCCAACTCAACTCCTATGCAAATCTTATTATTTACTGTGTCTATATGATCAAAAGCATTTCTATATATTAATAAAGAAAAGAAAAGAGAGTAGAAAGTAAAAGGGTGTAAGGCAGAAATAAAAAAATGTAAGAGAAAGCTATAAGAAGTATATACAATAGAATGTTACTTACTGTTTATATTAATAGAGTTAAAAATAAAACATATTATTTACTATTATTTAGTTCTAATTATTATTAGTTAAAGCATGACAAATTATTTACAAACAAGCATAAGCAGTGTAATCAAGAAAGTATAATTAGGAATAGCATTTGAAGAACATATAAACTTTTAAAGGAAAAAAAAAATGTATCAAATTACTGACCTTATTTTTCCTCTTCAGAAAGAGAAACAAGTTAAATCACAGCTTGCCATTAAATCTCCAGATATTTTGATTAGTTATGAAACAAAACATTTCTTTGCACACAGAGAATAACTTTGATTAAATCTTTTTCAAAATATTTGTTGCTTCTTGGAAATGCAGGAACTATATTTAAAAAGATTAATAATAAAATAAAATGAAGAGAGAGAAAAAAAAAACATAGTACAAATCATTTGTTTTTTAGTTTCTTCTTCTTCTCTGAAGTTTTCCACGAAGTTTCAGTTGCCAGTCTCTTTAACGAAGGACTAGCCCATTCCATTTCTTCTATTTTTTCCAAAATCTTATTTTTTTGATAAACAGTAAAGCAGAGTCTAAGTCATCGAAAATTTTAGGACCATCAGGAAGGAAGATTTTAAGCTTGGCAGGAAACAGAAGGTATGTTTTAAACTGTGCTTTTTTAAGCTCCCTTATTAGTGGCAGAAAAACTTTTCTTTTAGCTAATACCATGGAAGAATAGTCATTGTCAAAACGCACAGTTGTTTCATTAATCTTAACAGGAGCTTTAGCCCAAGCAGATTTAAGAACCATCTCTTTATCAAAGATGATAGAAATCTAACTATAACTGATCTAGGATAGTTTTTGTTAGAGTTAGTATTAGCTATAGATCTATGTGCTCTTTCGATACCAAAAGAGAATGCTTCTGGTAAGTCTAAAGTTTTAGGGAGCCATGTTGTTAAAAAAGAAGTAATATTGTTACCTTCAATATTTTCTGGCAGTCCAAAAATCCTAATGTTATTGCCTAGATCTATTTTCCAGGTCATCCAGCTTTGTTTGTAAATGTGTATTTTGTTTCAGCAGAAACTCAATGTTGATTTCCTCTTCTTGTATTCTATTTTCCATGTCATTCACAGCTTCTTCTATGCCTGTCATCTGGATCTTCTGTTGTTGCAGGTCCATATGTAACAAGTCTATTTGTTTTGTAGTTTTTTCTATGAAAGTGTCTATTTTAGTATCCATTTTATCCATCTTAGCAGTAAGTTGCTGGACTATAATTATCAGAGACTGAAGTTCTTTCTTGATGCTGGAGTCTTGAGAATTTGTCTTACTGGAACTCATTTCAGACTGATAAACTGACAGGAAAATTTCCAAAGTAATTTCTGACAGGAATATTATTAAGATTTCCTTTCTTTTTTAGATATAGTTCAAGAACTATATAAAACAAACATATTTAGAAAGAAAATTACTTCAAAAATTAATTTTTTAAGTAATTAATTCCTGTCAATGTAATGAAATTGGTGGAGCTGAAGAAATCTGCTGCTATCCTGTGTTCATCCTTGGCCAGTGATGTTTTAAAGAAATCCCAAAATACTGGCTTAACTGCTGTATAGTTTGGTTAATGAAATGTGTACCATTGTCACTGTAGATCCTTTCCAGTATGCCAAATCTAGGAATAATTTCTTTAACTAGGGTTTTTGCAACAGTGGCTGCATCTGGTTTACTAGTCGGAAAGGCCTCTACCCATTTGGAGAACATATCCACAATGACAAGGCAGTACTTTTTGTTTTCGACAAGGCAGTACATTTTGTTTTCACATTTGCTCAATTCTATGAAATCCATACAGATAGTATGAAACAGATATGGTGGTGTAGGGAAACTCCCTTGCTTGGGCTTTAATGCCCCTTGTGCATGATGTTTATTACAAGTGTGACATGACAGGCAAAATTTTTTAGTGTAGTTTGCAAACCCGTATGTAGCGAATACCCAATTCACTAACTGTACCATCCCCCCTATTGAGACATGGTTCTGCCCATGGCTCAACAAAGCTGCATATCTAAATAAATTAGACGGTAATATCGGTTTTCCCTCTTTGGAGATGTACAGCCCTTCCTTGAGAATTGCGCCTCGTTTTTTCCATTTTTGTTTTTCAGCTTGTGTAGTAAGTGTCTGCATTGTTTTCAACATTTTTAAGTCTAAAATCTCAGAAGGTTGTAATTCCTCGTTCAAAAGAAATGCTCCTGAGGCTGCTTGCTTTGCAGCTGTGTCAGCTCTCGCATTGCCTTTTGAAATCCTATCTTGTTGTTTTGTATGATCTATGCATTTACAAATAGTTACTTTCTGAGGCAACTGAATAGATTCTAACAAATCTAAAATAAACTGCGCATGGTTAATCGGTTTGCCAGAAGATGTCACCATTCCTCGATTCTTCCACTGTTGTGCAAAAACATGTACAGTAGAAAAAGCATACTGGCTGTCTGTAAAAATGTTTATGCTTTTACCCTTTGCTAAGGTACATGCCCGTGTCAAGGCAATCAACTCTGCTGCTTGTGCAGATAAGTTATGTGGTAGAGGTTTCGCTTCTATAATCTCAGTATCAGAAACTACTGCATAACCTGTTAGGTTCTGTCCTGTAGAACTCTTTTTTGCATGAGCTATCCATGTAATATGTCAGCTCGGCATCATCCAAGGGAACATCTGTGAGGTCTTTTCTAGGTGTGCCATCCACAGGAGTTGGGAGCAAGGTAGACAGATTCAAAGTAGTACATCGTTCAATTGTCATGTGAGGTTAGCTCAGCAATATAATCATAGAAGAAAGATGCCTAGCAGGGGAAAGATATGCTACTTTTTCTTGCAGTAAAATGATTGCAACTGCATGAGGCACTCTCAATGTGAGAGGGTGGAATAACACTACTGAGGCTGAAGCCTGCACTGCCATTGCAGCTGCAACTACTGCTTGTACACAGTGGGGTAGAGACCGTGCCACTGGGTCCAGTTGTGATGAATAATAAGCAATGGGGCGTTGTTTGTCCCCATGCTGTTGAGTCAACACTGATGTCATATAACCTTGCTTACAATCTACAGTTTGGAAAAAACGTTTGTGATAATTTGGTAATCCTAAAACTAATGATAATGCTATCAATTGTTTCAGTTTGCAGAAAGTTAATTCTGCTTCTGGTGTCCACTGTATTAAATCTTGTGCTACCATAGGCTTCTTAAAAATCAGGTCAGTTAAAGGTGCAGATTCCAAAGCATAGTTTGGGATCCAGCTTCGACAAAAATTAGTCGTACCCAGAAAGGACATCATTTCCTTCTTGGTTGTGGGTTGCAAGATTGCTACTTTTCTGTCCTCATCTAATGTTCTGCCATCTTTGGATATTACATATCCAAGGTATTTCACTTGTTTTCTTCAAAGTTGCAATTTATTTTTGCTTACTTTGTGTCCTTCAACTGCTAGAAATTTTAATAATGCTATAGTATCTTTCTTACAATCTCGCTGGGTAGGGGCAGCCAGCAGGATGTCATCAACATAAAGTAAAATTTGACTACCTCTCGGTGGGATAACTTCCACTAAATTACTTGCCATCTCTTGTGAGAATATTGTTGGGCTTTCACTATAGCCCTGTGGTAGTCGTGTATATGTATACCGCTTCCCCTGAAATGTAAATGCAAACCAATACTGGCTGTCAGGGTGTATTGGTATCGAAAAGAATGTGTTGCTGATATCTACCACAGAAAAATACTTCTGTTGAGGTTTTAAATCATTCAACAAGGTATGTGGATCTGGCACCATAGGTGCTCTTGGTATTACTGCGTCATTTACAGCTTGTAAATCTTGGACCATATGCCATTCTTCGTTTGCTTTTCTAACTGGGAATAAGGGTGTGTTACATGGCAAATCGGGAGATTCCACCAGTATTCCCTTCTTAAGTAAAGCTGCTATGATAGGTTTAATACCTGCCTCTGCATCTTTTCTCAAGGGGTACTGTCTCTTTTGTGGTCTAAATGCTGACTTTGGTGTGATAGTAACTGGTCCTGCTGTGCGAATAAGTCCTATGTCTGACTTTCCTGTTGACCAGAGAGTTTCTGGTATGTCTAACAAAGCTTTTTCTTCCTCTTCTAATAAGAGGGTTTCTCAGCTGTCTTCGCTGGACTGCAAGTGTACAGCTGGATGTGTTTGTGTTATCCAGTTCAGTTTCTGTCTTTGTATTCCCTGTTCTGACAGTTCTGGTTCTGTCTGTTTTTCCCATTTTGTAACTTTTTCTCCTAGGTTTACCCATTTTAAATCTTTCTCTTTAGTTAAACTAACATGTGGTAAATGATTTGATTTATAAAGTGCAAAGAACTCCTGGGGTAATGAACAGCTAACTACACTGTTCCCTTTCATGTCCCAGTACAAATTACACAGTACTAATCTGTTTGCATGATTTCTAAACAATTCTTGTTCATATTCTTTGTCAGGTCCTGGTGTATTACAATAATACAGAGTACAGTGCAACAGGTGTTGTATGTCAATGCAAAGGGAGGGGAACTTACTGATAGCTACATTCATTAACTCTTCAGTTACTGCTCCAGGGCCAGTCATAAGTAAGTCCTGGCTGTACCAGTAAAATGTCTCACCTTCCGTTTGCCCTGCAAAAGTATTAGTTTGTCGCTGTGCTTCCATACCCTGCATGGTTGGAACTACTGCTATGCCTAATAGTTGCATAAGATCTCTGCCCAAAAGGTTCACTGGGCATTTTGCAGAAACAACAGTTTTGCTTTTCTGGGTTAATCCTGAAACAGGATCTGTTATTGTAATGTTATGGGAGAGAGGCTCCCGATACAGCTGTCCATTAGCTGCTTTTACTAGTATAAAATCTTGTGATTCTGAATTTTTAGGTAGTTTGGAGGGGTCTACCAGGGTTCGTGATGCCCCTGAATCTCACAAAAATTTGAATTCCCTCCCTTCTACCAGGAGTGTCACTTCTGGTTTTGTGTCAGCTAGACAGAGCTCTAAGCTCAGTAAGGCTAGGTCTAATATTTCATTTTCTTCACTATCGGTAGCTTCCTGCACTTCCTCTATTATCACATTCTCTGCTCCTTCTATCACATTGTCATTTGTCCTTTCACTATTATTCCTATCTAGTGATTCCTGACTTTCATATAGTCAGTCCTCACTCTCATCGTTTTTGTCTTCCACTGCTGCCTTCTTATTTTTCTTGCAATCCCTTGCCAAGTGTCCCTTTTTCCCGCATTTGAAGCACTCACCTCTTTTCTTTCTCCCTTCAAAGTCCTCTGATCACTGATCAGATTGTTTGTTTCCCTGGGCATTCTTTTTGCCCTTTTTTCTGGACTGTACTAAATAAACTTCTCCATCTTCCACAGAAAACACTTGGGCTTTCTTTTCCTTTTTGTTATTAAAATGCCTTTCAGCATGTCTAGCATATTCAAGCAGTGATTGTAATCTGCTTGTACGATGGTCTACCATATGTTTAGTAATGAAACTGCTTATGGGTGCAATACTGCCTTTCAAAAATACATTCTTTAACTGCTGCTCATATGGGGAATCTTGTGTCTGATCTTCAGGCACTTGCATTCCACAGTGGTTGTTAAAACATTCTAATAATCTGGCAAAATATCTATCAACAGTTTCACTTTCTTGTTGGATGAATTGATTAATGCAAGTCCAGTCTGCCCTAGGCTTCCATTTTTCAGAGATTCGGTCTGTCAGACCTTTCACTCTGTTATCTAGTTCTGCATTGCTATGTGGGAGGGGCCTAAGTGCAGCATCACGGGGATTCCAGTTGCCACTGATCATATGCCAATCTGGACCAACTATTTGTCTGACTACTTTTTCTACTTCCTCTCCGTTTAAGTGATAACGTAATCTCATGCCCTGTAGGTCTTCTAAGAACTTTCTAAAATTAACTTTTGGATGGGGAATTCCCTCTGTGGCTTTCTGGATGTCTTCCGGTGTCCACGGTCTGTATACTAGGAGAGTTGGGTCCTGCCCTTCTTGTCCTGCCTGAGGATTTGGTACTTCTATGAGTGGGCATATCTCTTCTTCACTCATAGCACATGAATTTCCATTCATTTGATATAATTCAATATCCCCTTTTAAATTATGTGTTCGAGACCTAGTCATGATAGGATCTCTAACAAACGGTAGTGGTTTTATAGGAATAACTGGATATCATGGAGGTGGGTCAGTTTGTTCTTTTGCTTCATATTCCGGTAAGGGAACTGGTAAGGGAACCGAAACTGGAGTGGGCGGAGGGGCCGATGCTATAACTAAGTTATTATCCTCTTTGTCTAGAAACATTGCTTTTAAATTTTTATTCTTTTGTTCTCTTCGGTTTGCTTCCTCAATCCACCTGTGTGCCTGAGGAACTCCTAATTTGCGCTGTTTTTTAACCCGACCTTTAGAATTGTTTTTTAGCTGTCTAATAAGTTCGAAAAGCAAGGATCTTTCTAGTTTCCCATCAAATTCATATTTATTAACCCATTCAGTATAATATCTAACATTGTCGGCGCGTTGTGATTGCATATATTTTGCATCTTCGGCTAACGGTGGGCTTTGGGGCCTTTTCGTTTTTGTGCATGTATTACCCATTTTGTTCTAACCTTTTTAAATGTTATGTAACCCTTTTTTTTAATGTGGTACCACTAAGTGTTTACAGTCTCTTCAGACTACCTGCCTACTTATTCTGTTTCCCTGATCTATGACAAGATAGCAATATTTCTGTCCCTGAATTTTAACAAATTCTTAACAGAACAAATACAATCAAGTCCCTGATCTAAAACAGAAAAAAGTAGATTTCACCCTACTTGAGCCTCAGCGATTGGCCACTCACTGTTCAAACGAAACCCGCCTTCAGTTGTAGATCAGAAAAGTGGCTGGCCTCTTTTGCATGACAATTCAGTCAGAGGTCTCTCAATGAAGAAGATCCAATGTGGTATCTTCCCTGCGCAGTTTCATGCCACCTGGCCCATGTGATCCCAGGCGAAACGAGGGTTTCCGGCTACAAAGGACCAAAAAATGTCAAAGAAAATACTTCAAAAGATCAAAAGCATTAGGTTCAGTTCAGGTATGTTTATTCTTGCGCAAGGAGACAAAAAATGCAGTTACAGAGTTTGTCTAACTAAAATCAGGAAGTGTCACAATTATTATACCTTTCTTTCAAGACATTGCCCACTACGACTGACGTAGCAGATCACCAGTTCACAATTCTGTTACTTTACTGATGTTTCTCACATTTCTAGCTGACTCTTCAAAGTTTAAAAAAGATTTTTCAGTAAAGAGGATGGCCTTGACGACCACCAGTCAGTTATAACTTTCTTGCTATGTGATGTTACAAGTCTAGGTACTATGGCTAATTTAAGCACAATGCAAGTACAGATTTCTGAAGCAGTTCATTGTTTATAGTATCTAACTTTCTTGCAGCTTGTGCACTTTTTCATTAGCACGAACAGAGCTTATTGTCCATAATGAATGGATCTACAGACATTATTATTATTCTCTATTTAATTTCCTGACCTAGCAGAAAACCACCTGCTTTCCAGTACATTTCCAAAGCATGAACATGTATTTTGCTGTGCTAGCAAACTAGGTCAGGGTGCATCTTGCAGTGTCAGAAAGCACAATTTCAGAAAAGCATGTTTTCAGTTACAAATAGAACTAATGCTGCATATGGAATAAAAAATGTGTTAATCTTCCCTTATTTAAAATAAGCATTGCACACATATGTTAATACATATTTTTCTAACAACATCATAAATTATAAATCAAAACCACACTGAAGGAAACCTAGTCTCTGCTGTGTTCTGTGACATATCAAAGAGAACTTTCACACACAAAACTGCTACAGCAATTGCCATGCCTTGGTCTAGATGATCCCATACTTACATGGTTTGACAGCAACCTGCCCTGCAGGCCCTCTTTTATTCAACATATTTGTGAGAGACCTCCACTCAGCAAGAAAACATGCAAAAATCATGCAATAGATGGATGTGTCCACTCTGATCTGTGCTGCAAAAAAATGGATACACCGCAATGATTAGCCCAGGATTCCCTTACCTCTACTGAAACATGGATATCTGATTCCCAACTTATTCTAAACCCCCAAAATCCATGGTCATCCTATTCACCCAAAATGCCTCTCTGCAAGAAATGCTTCTTCACTCTAATTTCTACAAACAACATAACAACTGGATCGGTTACCCACACTAAGTTAGTAGGTTTAGTAATTAATGACAACTTGAAATTTGACTACCATGTAAAAGATGTAGTAAAAAAAATCATAAAAAATTAGCCCCCCTGTAGCAGATAAAACTTTACCCAATAGACAATGCAAGGAAATAAATTGCTGCAACGTTCTTCGTTAAAGTTCTCCTGTATGCAACTCCTATTTTTGTCAGTCTTTAGGTAATCCAGATGAATCTGCTTTAGCAATGCTACAGTAAAGTACTCACATTTTCTGCTAGTGGGACACACACATCTCATCCTTTTGTACCGGAAAAGCAGATACACTCGCTAGAACTACCTCCTCACTCTTCTATCTTATCTGCTTACCATGCATTACGTTATTCACAAACCTGAAAAATGCCCTAGACTAACTCACAGTCTTCAGCTCCTCTCCAAACAGGCCTCTTTGCTCAGTAGATAAAAACTATTTCTAATAATGAAATCAAACAACTGTGGTGGTGACTCTCTCTTTTCCTTCTACATGTCTAAAATCTGGGGCACCATCTTTCTTGTCCTTAAACAAATAGTTTGGCAAAATCTTTTAATTTGTAATAAAAATAACACCTAATGAGTACATGGCTGTGTTCCTGTTCAGCTTCTGGCTAGACATAAATTTAAGTCCATCCATATAATGTATTATAAGCTTCACTGACCTTATCTAAGGCAACAATACTGATATATCTAATCCTCTGTCAATATTGACATATCTAAGTCTCTGTCAATATTGACATATCTAAGCCTCTGCCAATATTGACATATCTAAGTCTCTGTCAATATTAACATATCTAAGCCTCTGCCAATACTGACATACCTAAGCCTCTGTCAATACTGACATATCTAAGCCTCTGTCAATACTGACATATCTAAGCCTCTGTCAATACTGACATATCTAAGCCTCTGTCTCTAGCATCCTTTCTTGCTAAACCACTTACTTTCCTTTTCCTTTCCTTACTATTCCTAACTCTCCTCATCCCCCCTCATTTTTATTGCAGCCCATTATACCCTTTCAACATTTCCTGCTTCATTACCTTGATTTTTTCTCCCCAATTCTTTTATACCATTTCACATCACATCATTTCTGTATGACCATCTGCCCAGCCCCAAACTATATACTGGCACCTTACAGCCTCTGTTCAAAACAATAATCCTGTATCTTCTAACTCAGATTTTCCCAGCTTTCGTCTCACTCATATTTTCTGTTGTCTAATTTAAAATCTTCCACATCTAGTGCACATTTCAGTAATTGTCTGTGTTGGAACCTTTACCCATTTCCTTGCTGTTGCCTCGCCAACCCATTTTTTTACCTTGCTCATCCTGCATATTGACAGTAACTATCACTTTCACCAAAGCATTGCTTAAAACATTTGTTCTCACACCTCACGGTTTAAATAGTACGTGCTACACTCTATGCACTATGCTCTACGTGCTACAATCTATGCTCTACGTGCTACGTGCTACGCTCTACTTGCTTGCAAATTGCTTCCTCTTTTCTTTCTTTTTCTTTTCTTCCACTTTCTTGTTTTGAAACATTGCTGTCGTCATGTATTTAAGCAATAATCCACGCCTAGGTGTGGGTAATGCTGGACTTACCCATGGTTGGTGCGGTTTGGTCACGAGGGCAAAGCCCGAGTGGTCAAACAAAGACAATTGTGGGAAAATCCAGCATTACCCACGCCCAGAAGTGGGTTATTGCTATTATACAATGACATTATTTAAGAAAAAAAAATACTTACTTTTCTTAAATAATGTCCTTGTATAACGGCGCCGTGCTGTCCTTTCGCCGATGGACAGCTCTGCTTTGCCATTGCTGATGTACTGCGCATGTATTTAGAACTTGCGTTCCCAACTCATACCCAGTACATCAGTGTTTGGGAAAATATCAACAGAGAAAAGAAGATCTCCGTTGCTATGTTTTTTTTTTTTTGAACCCTTAAAATTAGAGAATATGTCAACGGAAAAAAGTCCGGGCGACCAGACCTTTTTCCTTTGTGTATTCTCAACGGGCACGCTGGTTGGGCTGGCCAATCAGGGTGCTCGTTTTATGATGTTACCAGCCAGTCATTGTATAATAGATGTTATTCATGACTTACAACAAATATTATCAGTTAATATACACTATTGCCTTTTGTATACTTTGTTTGTATTTGCTCTGTATTCTAGTTGCATTCATTCTGTTAAATTGTTTAAAGCCTTTATAAATTTTCTTATCTTTTTTTGTACATATATTTTTACTTGGAGCTTTTCTCATTATGCCCCTGCTTAAAAAGGGCAACTTATGCCTAGATGGTCAATCCCACTAAATAAATGCTAATAAATAAATATAATTAATTGTAATTACTGTTAAAACTCATCTTGATTGCCTGTTCTGGCCTGGTGTAGAGGCCATTTTGGAGAGAGCAGTGTTGCAGTGTTTAGTCTCACTACGGTGGTTTTATTGCTGATATTTTTAGGTAGTTGAGCTTAAGCCTCTCTTGTTTTTTTTTTTTTTTTGTTTCTTTTTTGTTTTTTTTTTTTTGCTTGCTTGCTTTAAAATGTGACCAACTGCATTCTCTTGTCTTTCCAGTAAGACTGCACTGAGCTTTACCTGTGAACATTCACCAGGGAATTTATAAAGTGGTTTTCTGGACTTCTGCTACATTAAAAGACTCAGCAATGTTAAGTCAAATTGTTTTGCTATTTCTACTGTTTTTACATTGTTTTACAAACTTCATTTCATTTAATTACTGTTTAAATTTTATCTTGCAACAGCCTGTTCCAGCCTGGTATGGGTGCCAACTTGAAGACAGCAGTGTTTATTCTAGTGAGAGTAGTTTAATTGCTGCTGCATCTGGGTAGCTGAGTGTACTGGCTCAACATTTTAAATGATTCTCACTAATTGTTTTGCTTTATTGCTTGCTGAATTGCTCTCAGCTGTGTTGAGTGCATCACCACCACACAGATTTGTAGCTGAACAGAAGGTAGCACGTGCAAGTTAAAATATCCCCTTAGTACTGAAATAGCATCTTCCTTCTTTTGGCAAGTACCTAATATTGTCATGCCCTGGGCCAAACCTTATTGAGCTGATTTGTGGTAATCTGC